>NC_041369.1:20764911-20947411 GCF_900634415.1 Cottoperca gobio | reverse complement strand
GAGGTAGAAGCAGGTGCAGATCACAGCAGAGTGCAGTTTTGTACCCTGTGTTGTCTGAGCTGATGTATCTCCAACTCTGTAGGCTCTCCCCGGCCCTCCCTTGGGTTTATCCCAGTTGTCACGATAACACACTGCGGTCTCACCGACCTAAATCCCCTAAAATGAGGATTATATCACGAGAAGACGTAGCAGGAAGCGTCCTGTACTGTACGCTACGTGTGTCTGCAGCCATTCTGTAGATGCAAAGTCCTGTGAGCTGGACAGGAAGTAGAATTATAACTGTTTACTTTAAGCGCAAGGAGAGAGGAGGAATGAGTTTGAGAATTGGACTCTGCTGCTCTGCTGTCACACCTGCAGAACATTCGTTTCATGCGAACCTCATCTGAACTAATTCTCATTAAGAAAAACACTTGACTGCATATTTAGGAGACATTGCTGTCAAAGTGTTTAGGAGTTAAACTAAAACCATCAGTCACATTCAGGAAGCAGGATCAGATCCTGGTGGTACAGTAGTCATGTCTCTATAGTAGCATAGAAGATGCAGTATAGTGATGCACACAAGTGCTTCAGTCCGACAGTCTCATGTGTTGAGTGTTTCCTGAATCATCTCCAGCGTTTTGTCCTCACTGAGACATCTTCTCAGCTTCTTGTTTAATGCAGCCAGAAGGTTTTTTACAAGTCTAACAAACACAGTAATGTCTCTATAGCAATCCCACCACACAGGATGTATGTTCCTTCACTGAGGCAGGAAGGAAGCTCTAATAACTACACAGTAATAGCAGAGGTGATCTCACAGTGCTCAGTTTACCTACAGCATCAACATGCACTATGACCTGTAAAGTTTTCCACTTTCAGTAGAACTAGTTTCACTGCGTAGATGAACACTTTCTTATAAAAGGGTTTATAAGATATAACTTATAGCTTTTGGGTTGCCAGGTTGGGTTCTTTTGTATTGATTAGTGGTGATTCACTCTCTCAATGTATAACCATGCATTAAGTCTTAAAGTGTCTCTGTCGTCTGCATTCAGAAGACGAAGCGAGCGTCATGCTGCAGGAGGATCAGCCAAAATGATTTTTTTGTACCTATTAACGGCTTATAATTATAGGATCCTTAAAACATTAGTACAATATTTATTAACCATGAATAAAGTCATTATTTACAACTTATTAACCCCTAAAGGGTGACGTATTACAAAGTTATAGATAGCTTGGACCAAGTTGAAGAAGCTCGTCTTTGGAGATTTTATACTTCATATCAAACTAAATGTAACGCTCTTACTGCTGTCATGGTGTGCCGACAGTTTCACACGAGTACCATCACAACGTTTACACTTTTACACTTCAATTTTGATCTAAACGGACTCATTTTGCTGCTGAAGATTTGGAGTAAGCCATGACATCTGTGCAGAACAGTTGACCCTCTTCACTGCAGGGCACTCGGTCACTGTGCGGACCTCTGCTCACACTAACGAAGCTTTCCTTTAGATTTCTAAGCAAACCTTTGTGGAACATCTTGTTACCGTCTGTGCACATTGTTCTCACTGAGAGGCTTTTCACACATGGACTCCTTTCATGTAGCAATAAGCGTAGACTTCACTGCTCTGGAGCAGAACTTGTTTTCTGCTGGCTTGTCAGACAGGGTCTTCCTCAGCTCCTCGTTTTCACTTTGCCAGCGTTGGTTTATTTTCAGGCACAAACAGGAAATGAGTAGTTTGGTATGAGAGGGCAGCGAGGAGTGCGGTTTGAAAGGATGTAAGCCAGTGCGATGCCTTGGTGCTCCAGTATTACAACAGAACAAATCTGCACTAATAATGTGTAATTGTGTTGACCGAGTGTGTTTTTTGGACTTTCTATTAACAGGTGACCATGCATTTGTACCGTTACAGTTTCCTGTAATAATGTTAATATACACCGTGTAAAGAATATGGCCATAACTCAGCGGTATGTTTCATGGATGTGGTAACAAGATGTGATAAAATACGCTTTCGACTCCTCAGGAGGTAGGAACACTGGGGGAGGGAGATGAACAGTTCAAGACTTCCTGAATTAAAGGGCTCTGAACAGGAAGTGCTTTTTGTATACGTGTATGTGTGTGTGTGTGTGTGTGTGTGTGTGCTGGGAGTGTGTTTTTCCTCAACATGGCACAGTTAAACTCCGCATTAGCAGACTGTTGTGGGTTTGCTGAGTATTTTAGTAAAAAAACAAACACTTTCGGTACATGTGCTTGGAAACATATATTGTGTTTCTTCCTGAAATCTAGTGTTAAAAACAACAAGGTCCTGATCTCCTAATGATCCCACGTCTTCTGAACATCCGGGGAAATGATTCTCTAAACTATCTGTTTTTGACTGTTCTTCAACCCTTTAAAAACGCAACTTAAAAACTGAATGTTATTCTCCTACTGATTGTAATCTGATGAGAAATGTGGAAATATTGTTGATATATAATATAAGAAATAGGCCCTTCCTATCCAAACTGTTTATTTGACCCTGTTATCCTGCTTTTGGACTTTATATATTTGTAAGCGAGGCCTCGCAAGGCTTCGTTTTTACATGAGGAATACCAGCAGAAAGCATTTAGTTGTGCATGTAAGCGAGTACCTGGCTTTTTATATCCATGAACAATTGATTATATTGCCAGTTTTCTTTCCAGTCAAGCATGCGTTTTATTTAATCTGCTTTTATCAGACGTGTTTTAAAGGCAGATTTTCTTTTGACCTGTTTATCTTTTTTTAATAGCCTAGTATTTATAAAAAAAAATCCAGTTTTAGTATTTACCAAATTACAATCTTTGAACACCCCTGACACAAACCTTTTTGCACCCGGGACTTTTAATAAGTGAAACACAATGACTTTCTAAAAGAAGTGCTAAAACCTACATCATGATGTCCATTTCTGAAGTGTCCTCTGAGTAGAAGTAGGCTGATCTGTTGCTAATGTGTCGTGTGGTTGTACAATCATGTTATCATTTCTATTTATTGCCGTGTAACCAGCAGGATTGTGTGTGTGTGTGGTAACGTCAAACCACACTGTATTGGTAACACTCATGTTTGCTGTTTCTATGAAGGCATTTTGAAAAGTGGAGTTTTTTATAATGATGAAAGCAACTGAGGTCAAGTATTTATATATTGTTCTTTCCTCTATGATGCAAGGAAATGTGTGAAACCAGTATTGGATCTAATATTATTTTTCTTTTAACCGTAAAACAAGGTTTACGTCATTTAGATTTATGTGTTTTCTGGGATGTAACGTGTCGGAGGGTCACCGGCGGTTGTGACTTTGATCTCCTTGAAGGCTTTCATGTCACCAGGCATCGTTGATCTGCTGTTTTCCAGCTGAGCAGCTCTCTGTTCGCCGCAACAACGCTGCTCCACAAAGAAACAGGAGAACTTGTAGACGTGATGCAAACTCCCGAAATATCCTGAGATTGCCCCGATTTTGTGTCCCATTGAGACTGTGCACTGGACCTGTGTTACATGAACACGTGCGTCTTAGACCTCCAAATGTTTTTTTCTCTCAATGCTTTTGTAAAAACAGTTACTTTGCAAACCAATAAACTTCTCATCTTGGAAATGTGCTTGTGCTCTGACTGAATATTCAACCACACAACCAATTTAGTGTGTGTGTGTGTGTGTGTGTGTGTGTGTGTGTGACTGAATAGAGCAACACCAGATTTCAGTGTAGCCATAACATCTGTATTACTATTTGTATACACATGTACATTTCAGACCACACTCAATATTTCAGTGCTACAATATATTCAATACTTAAAAACATTGTCGGGCATAAACATATTTGTTTTTAGCAATTTGCATATTTATTTATATTTATATGGAAGGTAAACCAACACAATGATTTATTTTATTTTAAGATTAAATGATGTTGCTTATAAAACCAGTGGGCTGTGTGTATTGCTAAGGGAATTCTTTTTCTTTTGAAGTGTTCGTTTAATATGTTGACCTGTAGGGGGGGGCAGTGATGCACCAACATGGATGCATTTAACAAGAGGAGACCAGAGAGCTGCTCTGCATCTGTATACCGGTGTGTAGCTTTTATAATTATTTATTTAGCCAGCAGCCTATATATTCAAAGTTTCTTTTGAGCTTGGGTTCTATTTTTTTGGACTATATTTTATTTTATTACTATATTTTTTTTATTAATATATATAGTATTTTGTTTTATGACATTTATAGAATTACACGGTGAAGAGAGAGTGGCATCTGGCAACGTTGTGGTAGTCAGGTGCAGAGGAAAAACATCCAAGTTCAATATTCAACGTTCAGGTCACTAACCTTCTTCAGCAATCAAATTCACAATATGAAACAAAAATATCTTTATACTAGAATCACAGGCTGCAACAACCAGACAAAAAGCATCCTTAAAATGAGACAAATGTCAATAAAATAGGCAGATCAGACTTTAACCAGTCCAAGTCTTTTGTTCTAATGTACTTTAAATGTTTCAAACCAAAGGAACTATTTTTCTCCTGGAAATGTTCAAGTTGTTGTTTGAGATTTATTTTACCGACAGGATTTCCTCATGTAAGACTTCCAATAAGAACAGACAGTGAGATAATGAAGAGTGACATAAATGAGACCGAGAGGTCAAACTCAGCATATTTCTACTCCAGAGCTTCAGTAATACCCAAAGTCTGTGTCAGTAAACTGTTGCTTCATGTTTAATAGATGGCCCTGGAGTGTCAGGAAGAGATGTTCCTTCCTCAGCAGGAGTGGAGTCCCAACATGGAGCCGCAGCAGAGCCAAGATGAAATATTCCTGCAGATCAAAGAGGAATAAATAGAGCTCACTGGAGGCCGCTCCCTCCAACTGTGTGAAACAACTTTAAAGTGAAACTGCCTACTGTCAGACCCCTTCATCAGACTGCTGCTGCACATGTACACCTCCTGTCAGGCTGCCGCTGTTTCTGCGGAGAACCTCAGCTTCAACGTCTGTGGAAACAGATCCAAAGAAAGTGTATCTAACCACTTACGATCTCACACTGAGGTCAAGTTCTGTCACATTTGCTGTGCTTACTTTATAAAGGACGTTAACCTCATATGACACGCGGGTGAGAGCCATGCCACAGAGAGAAGCCTTTTAAGTGCAACAAATGGGGCAAGACGTTCCTGCTTAGAGACCTGCGAACCCAGACCGGAGAGAAACCTCACAAGTGTCCGTTCTGTGGCAAGTTCACTCAGAGCAGCAACCTGTGTGTTCATAGGAGAATCCACACAGGAGAGAAACCGTAGTGTTGCAGTGTCTGCAGGAAAGGTTTCAGCAGCAGCACAGTCAACGTGGGAGATATCACAGCGTTAACACACTGAACAGCTGAAGAGTTAAGTCTCCTGTGCATGCTTGTATTGTTTGGAAGTTTAGCTTGAGGAATGGGGAAATTGTTTGACAAATGGGACTTTGTTTTGTCTTTTATTTAATTTTTGGGAAATTTGTAAATTAAAAGTCACAGAGTAATTGTGGTTGTATTTATATATTATTAAATAAATGTTTTAGTTAAATTATTTTGTGTATTTAATATATTATCTCCACCGGGGGATACATTGAGTTAGCATACTACTTACTTTACAGATTCAGATTAGTAATACAAAATAGAATAAATAAATAATAAATATGATGTATTATTAGAGATTAGGCAACGGTGCAAAATGACACACGCCTTTACCAGCTGCAAAGTGATGTACACATAAATGCATCAATAATTATAATCAAATTATATAATGAACAGTTATATAATGTACAATGTTGACTTTTAGTTTACTTGAGTATTTCCTCTTTATAGTAGCCTACTTTATAAATATTTTAGTTTTTACTCCACTACATATATTTAAGCTTTAGTTACTTATATACAAAGTATAAATCAACTAATAAATGATGATGTTATTATGGATTAAACCCAGCAGTATATAAAGTAGTTGAAATTAGCTCCACCTTTCCCAGCTGCAACATTAACGAAGTTTACATAATAATGCATTAATAATCATAAACCAGTAATGTAATATATATAATTCTGAACTGGGCCATTTTAGATCATTGATACTTTTACTTTGAGTAAGCCTACTTTAAGTAGTTTATAATTTGATGCTAATAACCTAATTTTGTTCTTTCACTTAAGTAAGATTTACTACTTTTACTAAAGTAAAATATCTCAAGAAAATGTCGTCGGTATTGGGACTACTTTTTCTGTGTGCGCATGTAGACGCTGATGCGGTTTACGTTACCAGGAAGTGGGGTTCCACCATCGGCGGTTGGTTTTGACAAACTTCATCCACAAGAACCACAAGTATTAAGCTAGCAGGCTAACGTTAGCATAATAATAAGATGAGGCCATTTGTTCTAATACTATGCCTCACTCCTGCACTGTGAAGACATGCAGCAATAAAGCAAAGACTGGCACTGCTCTGTCGTTTCACCGCCTTCCAGTAAGGGAACCTGAGCGGCTGAAACTATGGCTGTCTGCCCTGAACATCGATGTCAATACTCCCCTGGACGAGCTGAAGAAATGTATCGTATGCTCGGAGCATTTTGTTCCGGAGGACTACACAGTTAACGGACAGCCGAGGACGGATACGATGCACCGTTTTCTGACGCCAACGGCTGTCCCGACCGTTGGCGCTGCTGTCCCGACCGTTGACGCTGTCGTCCCGACCGTTGGCGCTGTCATCCCGACCGTTGACGCTGTCGTCCCGACCGTTGACGCTGTCATCCCGACCGTTGACGCTGCAACGGAAGTGAGTGTCGATATTAATCACAATTCTGTCCATATTTAGCAAATATTTATTGTGTATTATGAAGATTAAGTTAAAATATAGCTACATTATAAACAACAAACAAATTGATTATTTTTGGAAAATAATAATAATTTTCGTTAATGACAAACTGATATTATATTTCCAGTTAATAACTAATTAATTTAATTTTGAATTAATTTGAATCATTTTGAAACTGGGCTCCAGATTTGGAAAGTAACTATTTTTTTACTCAAGTACTGTACTTAAGTATAATTTTGAGGGACTTGTACTTTCCTTAAGTACTACTTTTTAACTTCTACTTCACTTAGTTATAGCTCAGAGGGAAATATTGTACTTTTCACTCAATTACTTTATTAATTAATGCAAAAATATATTCAACAAATAAATTACGATGTATTATTTTTGGTTAGGATAATAATACTTTTTTATAAAGTAGGTTAATTACAATCAGCCCCACCTTTACCAGCTGCAACATTAAAGTGATAAACGCATGAATGCATCACTAATTATAATTATGGTACTTTTAAGTACAATTTTGAATGCAGGACTTTTACTTGTAACTGATTATTTCTACACTTTAGTATTAATATGTTTGATTTAAGTACACAATCCAAGTACTTGTTACACCACTGCAGGGCTCTAAAGAGGTCAAATCATCTCCTCTCACATATCACGTGCAACAATTACAATTATTTTATAAGTAAAGACAAGAGCACAATTTAAGACATGTGATAAACTGAATATCTTTACATTTTGGACAGTTGGTCAGAGAAAAAACAAGAAATCTGAAAAGCATTTTAAACTATTTTATAATATCTTTGAGACCAAACAATTAATCAAGAAAATAATCTGCAGATTAATCGTCATTTAAAGTAATTGTTAGTTGAAGCCTTAAACTGATGATCCACTTTTATGGAACTTTTTATGCTTGGATCCCAGATGAAAGGGTTAATTTGTGCCTTGCCTACACTCTATAATAATAATAATAATAATAATAATAATAATAATACACACTGATGGGAAGTTATCTTCAACAGGATTCAGAAAAAAACAGGACCAAGGATGTATCATCGTATTGTCATTCTTCTGAAGGTAAGACATGTAAAGTAGGGACTGCTTTTCTCTCAGAGAAATGAAGAAAGTGTGAGTGTAATAACATGTGTCCTCTCTGTCTTTTAGACACACAGCCGGTCTCTGAGGAACAGCCTCTTTCATTGCAGCAATGTGACATTAAGGTGGATCAGATGCCCGTTCTGGAGGAAACGCAGAACCAAGATCACCCAAAGGTCAAAGAGGAGCAGGTGGATCAGTGTATCAGTCCAGACATGGACGCTGATACTTCCGACGACGCTGAAGTAAGACATCCTAAATCAGGAGCAGCCACTAAGTGTGAGCTGCTCCCGTCTTCCACGGCTGTAACTGTGAGCGTAAACGAAAGCATACACGACAAATGGAATGAAAGCGATGGCTCATCATCGCCTCTTCAGAGTCACAGCGTTGAAGTCTTTGTGGAACTGGAACAACCTCCGAGGGAAGAAAAGTCTTGCCGTTTTTGTGGTAAAGGTTTTAAGAGGGATTCTTATCTTATAAGACATGTAGACAAGAGCCACAAAGGGCACAGAGCCTTTAAATGCCTGGAGTGCAACAAGGAGTTTGAACAAAGGTACCAGCTAGTTCTGCATACAAGAATTCACACAGGTGAAAAACCCTTTACATGTGATTATTGTGACAAAACCTTTGTTCAGAACTCAAGTCGTCTCGCTCACATGAGAGTGCATACTGGGGAAAAACCGTATCTTTGTAATAAATGTGGGAAAAGTTTTGCAACAAGCAATCATTTCAAATTTTGTAAAACGCAGAATGAGTGCAAAAGCACACCAGAAAAGGGAAATGTAGAGGAGGATCACAAAGAGGAGAAGGACTTTAAATGCTTTAAATGCAACAAGGAGTTTAATCAAAAGCACCAGCTCATTCTGCATGCAAGAGTTCACACCGGGGAAAAACCCTTCAGTTGTGACTTCTGTGGCAAAACATTCACTCAGAACTCGAATCGTATCGTTCACATGAGACAGCATACTGGAGAGAAACCATATTGTTGTACCAAATGTGGCAAGAGGTTTGCCAGTAGTCATCATCTTAAATTGTGCACAGGGACACAAAGGCAAAGCACAAATAAGCCCTTTCGCTGCCCAACATGTGGCAGAACCTTTCACACAGATTCAGACCTGAAGGTGCATATGGAGGTTCACGAATCATGGAAAAGACACATCAGTGAGAAACTGCAAGGACAGGAGTTAGGAGGGGAACATCTTAAAGCTGTGTGAGTCAGAAACCTAATATTTTTTTATATAAAATGTGCAATTCAGTATTTAGGAATGGCTTCCTTCTGCTTCAACCTCACAAAAGCATTATATTTGTACATTTGTTGAAATATTGTGATTTTAAAAAATAATCTTATATTTAGGTACCCAATTGGTATTAACTATGGTGTTAACATATAATTTGTGCTCAAATTGTTTACAGATTGTCTGTAACATCACTGCAGTTGCACATAACTGAGATTATGTCTTCAGAAATGTGATGTATTTCTTCCTCACTAAAGCAAAGGGATTATCAACATCCTTCAGGTTTATTCATTGTTATGTTGTTTTGACCTGGTAGGCAGTATCATTTCGTGCCTTGTTTGGATAACAAGTTCAAAAAAGATGTTCAACATGGGGAAATGAATGTTTGAGAGTTTTGCCAGGTTTTCCTTGTTTTTGGTGAACTTTGACCTACAAATAACCACATGTTCACACAGTGCAAGTAATAAACTTGGAAAGAAACAAACCCGTATTTTTATTGTGCTTATTCAAAATTGTTCTGGGGGTTTTCAGATGTAAACTTTGTTGATATTATTAGAAAGAAGGAAAATAAAACGTACAAGTTGTTTATAAAATAAAGGTAAGGCGAGTCTTTTGTTTTGAAGGATGGCTGGGGACGCTGCTGAAAGTGATTCCCTGCGTCATGACGTTGAGCCGGAAGCTAACTAACAGTTGTGCTCCCATGGTTAGAGTGCCGCCAAAAAGTGTATTATTTAATGAGGCTGGCATTCAGTTCACGAGTTTATTCCTTTACATTTGAAAGTGTGCACCAGCCTTCATATTTGCTGCTAACGTGAGCTCCATCATGTCGGGGGCGCAGCTGCTCAGACTGCTGGTGAACGAGCGACTGACGGCGGCTGCCGAGGAAATCTTTGGACTTGTTGAGAAGACAATAGGGGAGTATCAAGAAGAAGCTGTCAGCTGCAAGAGAGAAATCATGCAGCTGAAACAGCAGATCGAGCAACTGACCGTCTTGAAACCTGAAGTGATATTATTCAGGGCAGGTTTGTGTCATCATTAATGTAACGTTAGCATCTAGCATGCTGCTATGTAGCCGTAGAGCAAGGGTCGGGAACATATGGCTCTTTCGATGACGCAATATGGCTCGCAGACAATTTTGAGCTGACATTTAACATGATTAACAAGTAATACATAATTATACTGTGTCATTTTAAAGTAAAACATTTAGCAGCGGATTTTTTTTTTAGTTCTCCCCTCTCCTTTTCTCAGCTCTGTCTCTGACTGTAGGTGTGTGCGCACATGTGTGTCGGCAGCAAAGCCCCGCCCTTCGCCAAACAGAGCAGAGGAGAAACTGCCAAAGCAAGCAGTAGACCAGGGGTGTCAAACTCAATCACAGAGGGCCAAAATTAAAAACTGGGACTACGTCGAGGGCCAAACACGTGCATATTTATTGAACAGGATACACATATTGGATAAAGTGCGAAAATATATGGAACATATTTAGATAGGCTACATTCTCCTTTTATACAGTCAGAGCCAGATGTTTGGAATCTTTTCTTAGCTGCCAGTTTAATGCTTGGGGTTCTTAGCTGTGGAAACCCTCTGTGAGTGAAGGTGTGCATCAGTGAGACGACTCCTGTGTGGGTTTTTGTTCATCTTCATCACAGAGAAAAGCTTCTCACACAGGTGTGTGCTTCTAAACATGCAAAGCATCTGAGCGGCATGAAGGAGGGTTGAGGCATATTTTCTGGATGAAGCTTGAAAACTGTGCAGCACCCAAATATTTTGCCTTAGAGGTCAATCAGCTCCATTTAGATGTTCACAGGTGCTGTTTCCACGTCAACTGCAAACGGATTGGACCAAAAACCGGCGGGCCAGTTATGACAGACATATGATATTTTCTCGTGGGCCGGATATAATTGCCTTGAGTTTGACACCTGTGCAGTAAACACCGAAACGTGCACATAAATTAGATAAATAACATAAGCGTTTAGTTTAATAAAAGAGCACCTGTTCAATGAAACACTGATAGGGCTTTTAGTACTCGGAGACGTGTTATACTTAAAAAATGCACCCATAAAGTTGCATTCAATTTGATTAAATATATGGCTCTCAAGGAAATACTGCAGAGAGTCTCCAGGCAACAGATTGGCTGCAAAAACATGTCGGCAGTAGCAGATATTACGACTTCATAAAGATGTGTTTTGATGGATCAGTCCATATTATACTTTACAACTTTATGTGACATTCAACAATTGGAAGAAATCATGCAACTCATGAAAACACATTAAACTGCACTGGGTGCAAAATGATGTTGATCCTCCACCTTTGGCACATTGTAAACATCTGACTAGAACACATCTTACTTGCATGTGTATATATTTGTGTTGCATATTAGTGGGTTATTTAACGAGTTATATCATGGGTCCTCTCTGTCTTTTAGACATCCAGTCGGTCGCTGTGGAGATTTTGTCCTCACAAAATCAAGAGCAGCTTTCCAATGTGGAGGAAAACGAGATCCATTACTGTCAGCAGGTCAAAGAGGAGCAGGTGGATTGGTGGATCAGTGCAGACTGTGCAGTCAATGGTCCGGACATGGAGGCTGATACTTCCAACAATGCTGAACATCCTAAATCAGAACAAGCCTCTGAATTTCAGCTGCTCCCGTCTTCCACGGATGTAGCTGTGAGTGTACACGGAAGCATAGAAAACAAATGCAATGAAAGAAATGGTCCATCGTCGCCTCGTCAGAGTCAGCAGGTGGATCGGTGGATCAGTCCAGACCCTGAGGATGATTCTTTCAAGGATATAAATGTCAGACTTGCTGATACTGAAACAACTGCTCAGACAGACTACCAGCTGTTCCCAACTTTCAGCACTATAACTGTGACATTGAATGATAATGAATGGAATGGGAACGCCGGCTCAAGCTCATCCTCTTGTGGTCCGAGTTGCAGTGACACTGCTTTTAGGGAGCAAAAACAAGCCCGGAAAAGCCCAAAGGAAAAGCCTTGTCGTTTCTGTGGCGAGCAGTTCCACAGGGACGCTGATCTGATCAGACACGTTGATAAGATTCACATGAGTTTGAAGGCCTTTAAATGCTCCGAATGTGACAAGGAGTTTATTAGTAGGGTCCATCTGAATTCTCATTTAAGAATTCACACAGGTGAAAAGCCACACAGGTGTTCTTACTGCACCAAATCATTTGCTCAAATTTCAAATCTCAATGTTCACTTGAGGATGCACACAGGGGAAAAGCCATATTTTTGCAAAATGTGTTGCAAAATGGTTGCCAATACACATCATCTCAAAACGTGTGGTATGAAGTCATTTTGCTGTTTGGTTTGTGGTCAGAAATTCAGCACGGCTTCAAAACTGTGGGATCATAATCAGATCCATTAAGCCAGGGAACCCTACACACCCTCGGCCCTCCCTGAATCGGCTCCCATTTTTCTTTTGCATTGATTTTCAAATGTTATTGTTGACCTTCAAGGCTTTAAATGACCGAACTAAATGAAAGATCAACTAACCCCTCCTGAGCGTTCCCAGATCATGACTGTGTTTCACAACAAATTTTATATATGTATATGTATATGTACATATACATATATATACTGCTCATGATTATCTTGCACTTTTTTTTTTATGAAATAAACAGTTTTTTTATATTTTGAAATGATGAAGAGCTTTGTGTGATGCTTAGACTAATCTAAGTAGTAAACCTCTGAAAAACATGGATCCAACATTAGAACATAAACATTCTTCAGTGTTGTTAAATTGTAATCACAGTACAATCATGTCTTGGCACAAACTAGGTAACTTCACCTGTCAGATAAATGTAGTGAAGTAAAAACTAATGTATTTCCCTATGAAATGGTGTGAAGTTGAAAAACTATGCAAGTTAAGTAAAAGAACCTCAAAATTGTTCTGAAGTACATTTGTACATAACAGTGAAGAAGCAGAACAAACTAAACAAGAGAGTAAATGTGGTGTTGATTAAAACATGTTATGATTAAATATTTAAAGGGGGAAGAGGGAACTTGAGCTATTAGCAAATGCTCAATTATATCAAGGCATGACGGACAGAAACCCCCTGAAACTTTTATCTTTATTGGACTTTAGTAGTTTTGTTTTTGTATGTAGTGCATGTCATTGTGTCAACACCAATTTACGTTTTGGATTATTTAAATATGCCATTAAACTTTGTTGAACAAAATACAAACTCCACATTACAAATAAAAATAAAAGAGAGAAGTGGAGAAACAAACTGAAGATCGTCTATTTTTAAGAAGAGTCACCTCCTGGTCTGTAAAAAACGAACCCGTGGTATTATCCCAACTGCTTTTGGCGATGAGCAATTAGAGCGCCTGGAAACGGGACATAGTGAGAGCTCTTACCTTTTACACATCCCAGTTAATACTTGGAGGAAGATGACAGAGGATGGAGAGCCAAACTGCGGCACAGAAAATACACAAGTGACGAGAAGGCGAAGTGAATGACTGTCGGTAAATATAAAGCAGGCACTTTGTATTCCTAGCTAGCCGTTAGCGACGTTTAAATAGCACGTCAACGGTTGTTTTTGACAGATAGCTAGCATTAGGTACCGGCTATACTAGCTAGCTGGAGGTAACGTAAGCTAATCAGTTGCCGTGTAACAGTCAATATAACGAAATGCGGTTTCACACCTTATTTAAACTTAATGTACGATTAATTATCCACTTAAACCGATAGCTTAGCTTTACATAAACAGTGTTTAGCGAGCGTCTATATTTAATTTACAGATTACATTCAGCTGTTAATGACACCTGTCTGTCTGGGGGAAAATGGCAGGACATCAGTGGTTGTATCTGCGTTACCGACTATACACAAAGACAAATAATTATGTTAATCTCTTATGTAATAATCATTATTACAGTTGCTAAATTCAGTGTTTCTTTCCACACACGGGGAGCAGTTGTTGTATGTTTATTTGGAGGGTTTAATCCATGGTCCTGAAGTGTCCGCTGCTCAGGAGTCGGTTAACTGTTCATGTAGCACAAAGCTGCGGATCATGTTTCCTGTATCAGTTTACTCACTGGCCTATTTTCCACTCAGGGGTCAGCACCAGAAGGGGGGGGTCAGAAAGCTGGTAATACATGTAAACATTTGACTTATTTTTGACCATAAAATGGGGATGTGGGAACCTTTTGAGATGCAATAGTTTTATTAAATTCAGATTTTTAAAAGTTTTTTCTTTGTGGAACTGTGTGTGTATTTTTTTTTTAACACTGCTGAAGGTCTAAACTGAACCAAAACCAGTAATGCCTCACCTATAAATCAAGAAATCAACTTTTCATACCTGCTTTTTCAGGGAGTTAAACCTTTGTCAGACATGAAACTGTTACCTGCGTGTTCTAGTATTGTCTCTGATGCATGGGGTTTAACACTTTGATTTATGATACAGCAACTAAGTACTTCACGTAAAAAAGGAATAGAGCCAACAAAACAAAGAAGCAGGATGGTTTTTCCAGCCTTTTTTCTTTTTCCAGTGTAGTGTTTTCCAATCTTCCAATTTCTGACCTAGTTATTTGAACAGCCATATGGTTCATGCCTGAGGACCTCCGGCTGAAACATGTTGTTGGGGAATCTGGACCAAGTACATTAATCGCTTAAATGTAATCAGTAGGATCCCACAATCAAACCCAAAACAAATAGGCAACCAATGTATGGGTGCTAGAAATGTCAATGTGCAATATGATATCAATTGAGATGGTCTTGAGGCTTTATACAGGCATCAGTTAGCAAGGGGATGAGCTGCTTTCACTCAATCTGCATGAATGGTGTGCCAATCTCATTATTGTACATATGCTCTTAAGGAAAGGACAAACAACAGGGCTGCACCATGGATACTCTAACTCTCATAGTTGGCTCAATCCAGAAATATTCTCCCAACAGTCGAGACAAAGCTACATTCATTCTGACAGTTGTATTTCACCAACGTTTCTCTCGAACCGACAATCTCAGTGCTGAACAATTACCTTCATCAACACGCTGACATTTCAAACATTTTTGATTCCCAAGAAGCTGTTGTTCATTATGCTTCTCTTCCTGCTCTTTTCTCTTCCAGGTGCATGAGGTCTTACGGTCCCGCTAGGAGAACCCATGGAGCCAGACATCATACCCTTGCACTCCTCCTCCCCCCCTCCACTGGATGATGACAGTGATGGGGAGGCGGGATCAGACGAGGACGAGTTTGGGGACTTTGGGGGATTCTCTGTCAGGGTGTCCCGCTCGCCTCCTGGCTTTGCTGATTCTACTGATTCACGATCCAGCCTCAGACAGCCTTCTACCACCATAAAGCCAGCCACCCATCAATCCAATTGTAGCTTTAATCACCCGGTTGAACAATCTCAACCCACGTCCGCTGAGGACTCGGGGTCCGTCAGGGGCCAGATATTCGTGGAAGGGCAGGATTGTAATGCTGAATCATATGTGAACCTCTCAAATGGGTTCCCTGAAAGAGACCATAACTCTAAGATCCACATAGCCTCTGCAGAGCGTGCATGCTCTCCCAGGGAAGAGACAGGGTTTGCAGATTTCACTGTGTTTACAGAGCAGGCAGCGCATCCCTGGTGCTGTGGCTTCTCTCCCATGGGCGGCAAAGAGCAATGGGTTAACATTGGAGGGGAAAGAAGAGACTCTTCCAACAGTTTGGGTGATCAAATCTGTGATCCAGAACATCATGTTGTTATGGACTCTGAGCCCAGGTCTCATTGTGCATGTAAGGCAAAAGAAAATGTTTGCACTAAGGTCAAGCACTGTGAGAAAAGAGATGCAGCCCTCGTGCAACCATCTCAGGACCACCATCAGCCTCAGGAAGCTGCAGCAGCTTTGGATATTCCACCTGAAGAGCCTCATTCTGGGGAGGAGGAGATAGGTATGCATGGGGACAGTGCAAGGGAAAGGAGACACAGTCTCAGTTCTTTGCAAACCACAGAGGTGCAGGAGGATGGAGAGTTGGACAAAGACGAAGAAGATAGAGAAAAGAGCATTTCTGCTGTCCCCCAAACTTTCAGTGTGTATGAGTCTGCTTCAGAGGATCTGGCGTCCTTCTTTGATGATTTGTCTTTTGAGGGAGTTTCTGCAGACTTGGAACCAAATGTTTCATCTCTTGTTTCACAAGATGATCTGACTGACTGTGACCAGACTGATGATGACGAGGAAGAAGAACTGGGAATCGACAGTATGGCAAATCTCAGACCGTCTGAGGCAGAGAAGGGTTTTCAGTATTGCTCCCATTCTGTGACTCAGGAAACTTCTGCTACCTCCAACCACTCACAACCTGGAACACACACAGAAGACAGTTTTGCAGACTTCAAAGACTGTAGTTTTGAGCATCACAGTTTTGATCAAGGACACGTCCAAACAGCTGATGCTGCTGTGGTGCTGAGTCTAGGAAACCTCCCACCGAGTGACAGCTTTGCTGATTTCTGCTCGGCGCCCACACAGGAGGATGATGAGGAGTCGTGGGCGGAGTTCAAAGACCAGAGGTCTCAGGAGGAGGAAGAAACTTGGACTCATCTCAGAGAGCCGGTCAGCATCCTGCTGACTGATGGGGACACTAAGGAGGAGAAGGACAGGGCAGAGCAATATGGTGTTTCCAGGAGAAACAGCTCTCAGGTTCGAGACATTTCCCTAAAAACTCTCTATTGTTGTTGCTCTTTATGATGATACTTAAACGCCACATAAGTTGTTTCCAGAAAATGTATTTTTCATGATGCCATTTAGTTAGCTTGTTTGTCACATACAAAACAGACTTTCTAAGTGCTTTACAGGCAATAAAATAACAACAGTAAAAGCTTAAAGTGGTAATAGAAAACGTGTTTCCAAGTGCTGTTATTGTTCTCAACATTATTGCAAAGTTAACCGGAACACTTTCCGTTTTCCTCAGAGCCTACTACCTGCGCCAAATTTAGTAACTTATTTAGACCATGAGGGGAAAAAGCAAGAAATATATTGAAATATATCGTATTGTATATAATATATAAGAGTAATCCCAGTCCACGGCCCTTCTGCCAACAGCATGGGGCTCTTAGCTCTGTTAGTCTATTGCCACTTTGAAGTCAATCAAAAGTTCATCACATATTTTTAACATTTGATTTTTAAAAAGATCCCTCTCCCTTTTTTCTTCTGGTTAGGATTCACTCTCCTGCCGTGTTCAGCAGCTTCTCCTGGCCAGTTTTCCACAGGTAGAGTTCTCAGCTGTGGAAGGTGAAGAGGAGGTGCTCAGCCTCGGTGCTCTGCTTCACGCCCAACACCTCCCTGACAGTGAAGAGGAGGAGATACCTGAACTCTGTCCCAGATCTCAGTGGTGAGGATGGAGTTGTTAACAGTTTGACATTTTCAGAAAGCAGCAGTTTTCTCGATCTCCTTTTCTTAACATTGTCTCTGGATATATCAAAAATGCTGCTTTGTCATTTTACTTACCATTTCTCAGGATTCGGCGGGGGGTGTGGAGGCCACATCAGGACCTCCACGATGCAGTCGGCCTCCAGTTTCAGTGGGGAGGTTCCTACGCTAACAGGACTCTTCTCAGGTGCCTTTGTGTGGAGACAAGAAACATTGTGAGTTTGGACAACACATAACAAATACTGTGTCAGTGATCTAAACAGCATGTTCAGCACTAACTGAGTAAATAAGTTAAAACTACATCAATGTCCCATAGTGAGTCTAAGTCCAGATCAATGCACTTGACTTACAGTATATTATGTGTATGAAAGTAGGATAAAACATCTGTAGTGAAGCTGTTACTCTCCTGTTGGCTTTACCAGCAGTATTGTAAGGCTGATTTCATTGTGTGTGTCTTTGCCTTTTTGAAAGGTGTTCATTGGCATGAAGAAGCAGCCAGTGGCTGTGCCTGCTTTTGCATCCAGCCTGGTGAGTCGACTGTAGAAAGTGTATTTAGAATGTATGAATGTGACCTTTATTGTGGAAAAGAAGCATTTATAATGTTGTAGGTTTCACTGGTAATTACCATTGACGGTTCCTGTTCCAAACCTTTTGTCTTATCTTTTTAAATCTATCCCATTTTTACGTCTCCTCAGGGAATGCTCGAGCCCACCAAAGACTCTGTACCAGCTGTCTGTTCTCCAGGACACACGGCGATCAGCACCACACAAGCACTTCCAGAACCACGGGACACACCGGACCCCTCAACAGATTCAATGCAGGTAAATTGTTGACGATTTTATATCATTGTTGACTGCTGGCTCCTCATTCCTCTTAACTGTTTTAGCTATTAGCATGCTAAAAACAAGCCTCACCTAGTCTGCCACATTTTGGCTTTTGTCATGGCTCAAGAGCTCTTGTTCTACTGCTGCATTGGGATAAGACACCGTCTTAAATACTGTTTCCTGTTTTCTCTCTGTGTAGGAGGCGCTCCCTTCCAGCCAGCTGGACTGGAGCAGCCGTGGCCTTAGCAGCTCTCAGGACGGTACGTCCCCCCGCCGAGCCCCTCACTTCTGGGGCTGGAAGTAGACTACAGTATCAGCCATCCACTGCGTGGCTTCTTCTAATAAGCCTGAACCTTTGAGAGTTTACTCTGGACTCCTCCTCACTTCCTCCAGGGCATGTTCTGCTTCTTTTCATTTACGCTGTTTCCCCTCTTTTCACTCGGCAGTGAGTGACCACAACATTTTGTGATTTAACCTCTGGTGAATAACCGAGATAGATCCAGTGTTGAAAAATCTTGTTTTTGTCATGATAATTTGACCAAACAAAACAACTTTCAGAGATCTAACATCCAACAAACCCAAAACTGGGACTCAAAGTAAGACCGACGTTCAATCAAACTGAAAAATGATCCATCAGTAAACAGAGCTCCAGAACAATTACTGGGGAAACACTGCACTGGCTTCCCTTCCCTCCTTCCTTCAGCTGCTCTAGTGTCTCATCTTTACCTGCTGCCACCTTTTTTACAAAGAATTGATCTCAGTATTTATCAGACCCAGTTGGTGTGGGGATACGTTGTGGTGTCCAGCTGGACGTTGAAACACCCGATATGGTTGGCGACTCCTGAAAACAAGGTGTACATACTGTTATTGTGCTACTCGATGATTCTGAAGTTTTCTTTTTAAACTGCGGCTCATTCTAAAGTAATAACTCAAAGCCCTAAACACTGAACTTGTTTACTCCAGTAAATATTAGAGCTCGGTCTTAATATGTGCCATGAGGATTTAATGGATGTTTATCCAAAGGACCATTTTATCTTCATTTATTGGTGGCCTCTGAGGAGGTAGAACTGACTCTTCCAGTATTAATTCTGTGGTAATTTATTTGGTCATATTAGCTTGTAACAGGTTTTACATTCACCTCCGTCATGTTTGACACTTTTTGATGAATAGAAACCAAAACGACACAGGTGTTGGTCATTCTTTGCTCAGGAAATATTTAAATTAGAATCAGATTTAGTACAGTATTGTTAAGATCAGTGTTTACACAGAAAGGATTTGTTTCCAATTCATCGTATAACTTTTAATTCCAAAAATAATGAGTGAACAATTAAATTAATTAAACATAATTCACTAGAGCTCTTTGTCAGTTAATGAAACATGTTAAAGAAGCCAAACGAGATCTAACTAATTAAAAAAATCACAAAACAAAAGAAAAAGCATGAATACAAATTTCACAAATTGGCGTGTTTGGTGTCCCCATTTTATAGGAAGTGTTTAACATTTGCTGCTACTAAAAATAAAAAAGGTAACTAATTGCATTTCAAGAAATAACTTGTTTAGCTGCTGCCTGTTTTTAAAGTGTGTAACGTATAAAGAAAGGCTTCGTACTATAACTACTGCTCGTAAAGTTACCTGACAAACCTAAAAAGAAAAAAACCAGAAGTGGTAAAGTCACTCTTTTAAATTTAAGTTTAAATATAGGCTATAGAAACTGTTTTCATGACTGTCAGTTCCATATTTGGCATTACACTGTTGGCAGGTTTGTAGCATGCAAACTGTCACAGCTCATTAACTTTCCCAGTAATTCAGAACACACCTGAGTTCACAGGTATAGACAACATGGAAGCCCCCTCCTGGGATTAAAAAAATGCATTTTGCCCGTTTTGTTTCCGTGTTTGTCAAGAGTGTTTATGACAAATGTTTAGTGATATTGAGTAAATAGAAACTCATCGTTGACAAACAGACAGTGCTGTAACAGTAACGTATGAACAGCAGAGGGCGCTGTTCTCTGCAGGTGGTGATGAGTGCAGCACAAAGGTCAAAACAGATTTACTGTATTCACAAAGAAGAAATCCAAAGAATTTAAACTTAATCAGCCCGATACACAGGAGTTATTTGTATTTATTTCATTATGTATTTATTCTGTGGTTAGGTTCAAATGTGTTAGACATTTTTGTCATAATAGAAATTATTACTGCTGTTATTTTATGCTGCTTTTATTATTTTTCTTTTTTTACTCCCTGTGCAGTGATACTGTATGAGCCTGCTGAACAGGATAAAGGAGTGTTTGTCTCCACAGCACTTTCAATATTTCATTACCAGTTAAAAATGTTTCTTCAACTGGAGTTACAGTATTTCATGAGTTGTGCCTTTATGCCAGCAATTTTTTTCTAAAAAGTACTTGGACTTTGGACCTACGTATAGTTTGTTGACAACAATCTTTTAATTTTATTTCTTCAGATTTACTGCTCAAATCCAGATTTAATGCACTGACTGCAAGAAGGACTTGTAGGAAATCCTTGTAAATACTGAAATAAATCAGTCGATCATTTCTGCCTGGTTTCACCTCTCTTCCCTCTTTCCTCTCTTGTTGAAAGCTGTAACACTTTCTTCTGTTGAATGCAAAGTTGGAGTTTTCAAACAACCTCACAGCCTCCTGGGATTTGGTGTCAGTTTTGTTTTCAAGACAAAGGATGTTAAGCAAAAAGGTGGTGTAAATTTCAAGAGTCTAGCTAAACGGCAAACATTTGTTATGAGAGCGGACTACTAAATAATCGAAAGTGTTAAGCAACATTAATTACAATATTCTAACATCTTAACAGAGTAGAAGAATGTAGAATAAAAAGCCTTTATTGTCATTGAATTGAATACAACAACATTATGAGCGCTACTTCTGATCAGTGCAGTTAAAAGACAAGATAAAAACAGGAAAAAATAGCAAACAAACATCCACAGCTGACA
Source organism: Cottoperca gobio (assembly GCF_900634415.1). Lineage (NCBI taxonomy): Eukaryota > Metazoa > Chordata > Actinopteri > Perciformes > Bovichtidae > Cottoperca > Cottoperca gobio. The sequence continues at coordinate 20,926,152 of NC_041369.1, read as the reverse complement.
ACAGGTTCTAAAATAATACCTAAAATACTAGAATAAATGTAAATATTGCACTAGAATAAATGTAGTTATTGCTCTAGAATAAATGTAAATATTGCACTAGAATAAATGTAAATATTGCACTAGAATAAATGTAAATATTGCACTAGAATACATTTAATTATTGCTCTAGAATACATTTAATTATTGCTCTAGAATACATTGCATTATTGCTCTAGAATACATTTAATTGTTGCATTCCTGCTCTAGAATAAATGTTATCATTGCTCTATAATACATTTAATTATTGCTCTAGAATAAATTGCATTGTTGCTCTAGAATAAATTACATTGTTGCTCTAGAATAATGTTCTCGTTGCTCTAGGGTATATTGTATTATTGCTCTATAATACATTTAATTATTGCACTAAAATAAATAGTATCATTGCTCTAGAATAAATGTTATCATTGCTCTAGAATAAATTGCATTATTGCTCTAGAATACATTTAATTATTGCTCTAGAATACATTTAATTATTACTCTAGAATACATTTAATTATTGCTCTAGAATAAATTGTATTGTTGCTCTAGAATAAATTACATTGTTGCTCTATAATATATTGTATTGTTGCTCTATAATACATTTGATTATTGCACTGGAATAAATGTTATCATTGCTCTAGAATACATTTAATTATTGCTTTAGAATAAATTGGATTATTGCTCTAGAATAAACGTTACCATTGCTCTATAATAAATGTTATCATTGGTCTAGAATACATTTAATTATTGCTCTAGGATAAATTGGATTATTGCTCTAGAATCAACGTTACCGTTGCTCTATAATAAATTGTATCATTGCTCTAGAATAAATTGTATTATTGCTCTAGAATACATTTAATTATTGCACTAGACTAAATGTTATCATTTCTCTAGAATAAATTGTATCATTGCTCTAGAATACATTTAATTATGACACTAGAATAAATGCAATTATTGATGAATTTGATTATAAAAAGAAATTGGATAACAACCGCTCTGCATTGCTTTGTCTGCCACTCTGTTTCTTCCCTACTGTCTCAGTAAAAAGAGAAAACACTATTCTCCTTTTATGAATAAGAAATCAAGCCCCCCCCCACGTCCTTCCTCACCCACTGTCTCCCCTTGTTAGCACAGACTGCTCTGCTCTCAACCTGGATTATTTTGGTCCTGAAGAGGAGAGCAGATCCTACAGCAGCAGCAGCCGTAGCAACAGTCCTCCTCCAGGTCAGATTTTATTATCATTCATAAAGTTGATGTTCAAAGAAACAGATACAGAGCAGCCCACAGAAATATCAAGCAATCCGGTATGCTGTTGCTAAATGTAGCTCCTGCTGGGGGGCGTGTAAATCCTCCTGACACTCATTGAATTGTATGTGCGTTTGTTACACACACTCACATGTAAAGGAGTTGACCCTGAGCTGTATGAGTTGACCATCAGCAAACTGGAAACCGGCGCTAGTAGCAGCCACATGGACGACACTTTGAACCGTCTGATGTCCACTGCAGAGAAAACCAGCACTTCAGTCAGGTCAGCACAGTTGTTCCATCCATGCACTTTGCATGTTTTGTTTTAATTGTATAGTCCTTTCAAAGCATTCATACAATACTGTACTGTATTGATGATGCAACATCTCCTTGTCTTCTATGTGTCTTTGAATACTGTTTGTGTTTGTGCTTCATTAGGAAGCCTCAGCCGGATGAGGAGCTGAGTGTGGAGGCTGGCAGGCTGATCGCTGGACTGCCGAACCTTTATTTCATGCAGGCCAAGGTCCTTATGTTCCCAAGCATCCTCCAACCCAAAGAAAGCTGTTCCCCAAGATTACAGTGATGTGTGATCTCCACACACATTTACACCGAATGCTTAATCTACCACAAATTGCAATTAACAAAGGATTCAAATACACCAAACAAGAGGCATTGTGAACTCTAAAGTAGTGAGTTGATCTTCCTGCTTCGGTCAAAATGCTCCACCTGCTGGCTAACTTCAGTCTGAACCCTAAACAATTCAGCTTTTGTCAGTAGAGAGGCTAAATACCTCCACATGTATCAGCTCATTCACTGTACAATAATCTGCAAAGAACAAAAAAACTGGTCTGCAGTTTTAATCCTGTTTGTTTTGAAGTATTACTCTTCTTAAAGTCGAGTGTTGTGGTTTATTTTGTTGACTGACACATTTATTCACTCCAGTTTTAACCAGATTTTATTTCTACAACAATCAACAACCTGTGAGGAAAATAAAACAACTGAAACTGCCTCACAATGTCTCTTATATGTGTCAGTCGTGATCTTTCATCCCTACACCTTAATTATTCCAGCAACACACACCTGTCTATAGTCATTCATTTACGGATCAATTACTGTAGCTAATCCTGAGGCTGATGCAATAACTTCTGTCTTTTAATGAATACTGCACTAAATCATATTAAGTTTTCAAATGAATAGCACAAGGGGAAAAAAAGATTTAGCATTGCTCTGAAGATCCAGACTGTTCTAGGAAAAAGAAATGACATTTTTTAGGCAGAAGAGAAACTTTCCACCTCCACCCAAGACACTTGACATGTTGCATGTGGATATGTAATTAGGCTACCCTGCAAACACATAACTTTGTTTCTAGCAATGCAATCAATCAGTCAATGCATTTGTTGTTGTAAAATGAAAGAGTTTGAAGATGGACATCTATAGTGGGGGGAGTGACTGACATTTGAACGTCTGTCACACACCGGATGAGCACCCTTCCCTTCCTCCTCTCGGCCGGGTTGGTGTGTCTTCCTTCCGGCTTGCCGAAGAAAGTTGAAGGAGGTTCAGCGGCAACTGGGCTTTTACATAATGGATAGCCAGGGAAGGAAAGTGGTGGTCTGTGATAATGGGACCGGGGTAAGTCTGCTGCTCTGGGTTAACACACTCTCGATCCGTGTCTGGCTTTAAACGGTACCGTTATGTCGAGTGATTTGCTGAAACAGGAAGTGGGGCTGTCAGCGGCCAAGCTAGCTAGCGTTAACTGGGTGGGTAGCTAGCTAGCCTGTTAGCCAGCTCATTTTCATTCATCCAGACCCGACACGGAAACGGCACGTAGAGTGGGTGTAAATGTCAGGATAAAAGCTGGATACACAGTTCTGATAATAGCTCATACAGTGACATAAACCCCCAAATTAAGACAGACGAGTAACTGCTCATTTACTACCCATGATTACTAAGCTAAGGCAGCTAGCTAGCATGCTAATTTAGCATTTAACAGCTGGCTGTCTGGTTTATACTGTCTGGCTGCTGCGTCCGTCATTTTAGGGATTTGTTTTGCAAGCACTGCGTTATAAGCAGATTCATTATTTCTGGTTTAATTATCAACGACAGTAGTTTCGATGTGTGTCAGCTAACATTTGGCTTCACGTTAGCTAGGCCGTGTCACTTTAATGAGGAACCACCTTTTTATGTTTTCCTGTTGAGCACCAAGCCGGATAGAAATGTCCCCTAACTTGTGGTTAGTAAAGTCTTTCAGCATCAAAAAAATCACACAGCATACTTTTTTTGTTATCTTATGCATTCATCATTAATCAGCCTTGTTTTAACATATTACTGGATAGATGAGGGGCTTTATGAAATACTATGTACGTAATGAGAAACATTGCAACTCACAGAAATAAACTCCAACCATCAGCCCAATATCAGTCATGTTTGCACTTCATCTCTTTGGTCCTTTTGTCAAAACCTACATTGCTGATTTAATGGATCATTATGCTGGTGAATTGAGGGGATTTTTCAAGCTGCTGTGGTTTGTTGACAAAATGAGAAGTTTCTAAAATACAGCCAAAGAGGATGTTTGCTCAGGAAGTTGCTGACTGAGAAGGCTTTTTTTGAGATGTGACTTTTTCAAGAGCATTATGCAAAACCAGAAAAAGAACTGAGCTGTGTCAGAGTTTAACTGAGAAGTCTAGAGGAAGTGAGACCAGTCAGAACCACAGCCACATGTGTCACCAACACGTACTGTTTTCACATCATAGTCTACTGTAAAGTGTGGTGAACTTGTTTCTAGTTTGATTTACCATTTCGCAATCTTCCACTAAAACTCACCATGGAAGGTAAACCGGTTCTGTAAGATGATTAATCAAACGGCACCTTTTACAATTTACATTACAGGCAGAATTCACCTCGCCTGTTACACTAACAACCTCCTTCCACCAAATTCCTTTGTTGGGGCTCAGCAGTCGGGAACAGTGTGCACTTATTCTACAAGTTTACTTTAATACGTTAAACGCTGCTTGGTGGATCATCTCATCTGGCAGTTGTTTGGGAAAAAAGTATTTTGTCACGTTATTTAATTTTTACGTTTTATTTGAGGTTATAAGATGCAATAACAGACACTTTAACATTAATGCACTGCAGAGGAGCGTGCAACTTGCATGCACAGGAAAAGGTGGTAGGTAATTTGAGCTATGGCTAAATATGATAACAATATTTTAATTTGTCACAACAAATTGTCGAGATAGCACACAGCTTAGATGCTATCTCTTCCTGGTTACAGTTGAACGAGACGATTCTCTGAGCTTATGTAACTGTTGTAGCTGAGTGGCCTGCTTGGCCTTCATGTCCGCACAGTTCTAATGATTGTCTCGTAAATAATGTTGCACAGTATTGATATAGACGTATCATAGTTCTTTATTACTTAAGAAGCCTGTGGTGTTTGTCAGTATTGCACAGCCCTTTCATACTATTAAGGATTATTTTTTAAAAGACTGTATATGCCTTACTAGTTAACGACTGTATAGGATCAAATTAAACAACATTTAATGTTTATTATTATGTTAAAAGCTGTGGATAAAAAAACTGCTGTGCTGTAGGCTACAGCAGGGGCTGGCTGCAGATGTTCATACTCATTCACACACACATACTTGGAGGCTCTGGCGTTGGCGGTTACATTTTCATCTCTGTCTAAATACTAATTAAGCCCACTGTTATCAGCAGGCTGACAGTGACTTTGTATTGCACAGTTTATCTCATCAGCTCTTTAAATGTATTTCCTCACATCACATCCTCTGTGCTTTGGTTCTCTTGTGTCTCCTTTTTTAGTTTGTCAAGTGCGGCTTTGCCGGCTCCAACTTCCCAGAGCACATCTTCCCTGCGCTCGTTGGGAGGCCCATCATTCGCTCGACGGCCAAAGTCGGAAACATTGAGATCAAGGTACCACCTGATGTTCCTGGAATGACTGTTGATTTCAAGGGCAGGGAAGCACTGATGGAGCAAGAGTGAAACTGCACACAACAAAGCAAAGTCAGCTTCTATTATCAGCCCAACGTCTAAGCCACAGACGGTCTAATTCTGCTCAAAGATCTGTTATCATTTAATAGTGAGTTCCAGTAAGTCTCATTCAGTTCTGAAATCTGTTAAGTAACAGAATAAATCCTCTAACCATTAGCTGCACCAGCTTGTTGGAGACATCCTCCCAGTGCAAACAATAGTATCTCCAGTACATTCCTGCAATTAAGTGTCATTTGGGTAAAGATCAGTTGATTAACAGCAGAGGTCTAAATGTCTGACAGCTTCCCATCATTTTAGCATGAAGTCTATCTCTATCGTTCTCCTGTTCCTGTCGTTGTTTTTGTTTATTCCTCCTTTATATATCTACCTTCCTCTTCCATGTGTCTTGTTCCCCCTCGATGAAGTAGAATGCCCAGAAGATGGTGAGTTCAGGTTGCTGTGTGCCTCCTGTCGCTGCCTGCTCTGGAGAGTCGTGTCATGTTTTGATCTCAACAGAAAATGAAGCTCTTTGTTTGTTTGCAGATGTTTTATTTTGTCTTAACTTTTCGTTTTTTATACTCGCACAATAATTCAATTTTTCTACTAACCTACTTCCCGTTGAGTCTGAGCGTTGGCCCAACGAGCGTCCGAGAGGCCGGTAGATGTGCAGCCCGTACACTAATGCACTCCTCTCTCCACGCTGAACGTGTTGCAGAGATGGCTGCGATGAATCATAGACCAGCTGTTATCGATGGAGTGCTAAAAGAGATTTTGGACCGATTCCATTTTCAGAGTCTCTGATCTGCTGGCGCATCCTGACAGCTACACCCCCCACCCCTCCCTCCCTCTCTCCCTCCCCCACTCAATCCTGCTGCTATTTAAGTACTGAAATAATGGCAACCGTTTTCGGCTAAAAAGAACTTAACATGTCAGCCGCAGCTAGAATGCTTGGTGATAAATGTAGTGTACCTATACGCACCATAGATATGTTTACCTCGCTGCGATGACCCTGCTTTTAATGTCCTATTTTAGGAATGTCCAGTTCAGAGCATTTGTATTAGTCTAAGCGGGTGTTTCACCTTCAAAGTTGAGAGGAAGTGTCCACACTTGGACAGCTGAAAGTTGCAGACGGAAGCACATCTGTTTTTCTTTTAACTTTTAAAGAATTGACTCCACATGGAGGCGATGCCTTCTGACTGGTACTTTGTAAATGCCAAAGCACACAGGATGAACCCATAAAATGGCTGCCTTCACCAGGCTTTTGATGTCTCCAAGTGGAACGTGAGATGCTTGACTGTGTGGCTAACACTGAGCGCTAACCCAGACGTTGTTTACATTGCCAGGCTGCTTTGCATGCATCTAGCTGAACGGTGCTAAAAACAAGTGGTTTACTGTAGCTGGAGGGGAAACAGAAGTGTTTCCAGGTGCATGGGACATGATGGCCTGTTTTGCATGCTGGGTAACTGAGTTTTAATTAAAAAAAGCTACTTTGGGCGTAGACAACAATGCAGCTGTCGTCATCTTCACGGATGACTCAGCTTGATGATCCCGGTTCCCTGATTTTATGAGACCAGCTGGCCGAGGGGAACACGTTTAAAGTCCCGATTGTGTTGCCCAAAAGCAATGCTCGGTGCTCAGTCCCTACTCCAAGTGACCCTGACTGATCCAAACTAGCGTTCAGAAGTGGAGGACCACACTGCAGAACCTCTGAGGTATTTCTCTGTTGACCTTTGACCTCTCCCTCCAGGACCTGATGGTGGGGGACGAGGCCAGCGAGCTGCGCTCCATGCTGGAGGTCAACTACCCCATGGAGAACGGCATCGTCAGGAACTGGGATGACATGAAGCACCTGTGGGACTACACCTTCGGCCCAGAGAAGCTCAACGTCGACTCCCGCAACTGCAAGATCTTGCTGACCGAGCCGCCCATGAACCCCACCAAGAACCGCGAAAAGATCATTGAGGTGTGTGTGTGTGTGTGTGTGTGTGTGTGTGTGTGTGTGTGTGTGTGTGTGTGTGTAACCGTTGTACTTACAGTCTGATGTTTCCCGTCTTCTCCTACAGGTGATGTTTGAGACCTACCAGTTTTCAGGAGTCTACATTGCTATTCAAGCCGTGCTGACCCTGTACGCCCAAGGTAGGAAGACACACATGAGTGCTTGGGTTGCACGTTTAATCAGTTTCCACATCAGAGAGTTTGCAGGTGTTCTATCTCTGCAAAGCTCTCACCCACAAATGAGATTTCCCCTGACACCAGATTTGTATCTGTGGTATAAATGGTAAGTGATCAGTAGTTCAGCAGCTCGGAGACACAAGGCTTTTCATTTTAATTGTGGAAATATTCCTGTGTGTGTGTGTGTGTGTGTGTGGCCGTATTTAACTACCACACCTTTTGTGAAATAGTTTGTGCAAAGATTAGTTTTAATGAGACTACTTGGATACCAGATATGTTGTTCTTTGTGCCAGTGCGTCTAGACGGTCACATGATCATCACTTTCTACTGTTCCAGTGACAGACACGATGTCATCGGATGTGTTGCTTCCAGCCGGATCAGATTACTGAAACTATTTGCGCCTCCAGTGAGACTCTCTCACATTTAGTCTTTGGGCTTAATACCAACTAGTGAGGTGTTAGCAGTTAAGTTCGACATGCGATGTGTTATCTTTCCAGGTTTTGTGTGTTTACTCTGCCAACAAAGCTAACAATCAGTAGCCCAAAGCACACACTGGCTAACACACGGAGACAAACGCACCTAGCTCGGTCAAGTTGTAGATTATTAATGTGTGTGTGTGTGTGTGTGTGTGTTAGGCCTTCTGACCGGTGTGGTGGTGGACTCGGGTGACGGTGTGACTCACATCTGTCCAGTATATGAAGGCTTCAGTCTGCCTCATCTGACAAGACGCCTGGACATCGCAGGCAGGGACATCACCCGCTACCTCATCAAGGTATCCGTCAGTCTTTCCTGTCAAAGTAACGAAAACACAACAAAAGTTAGCCATCAGGGATCCATCGTCACATGCTACGTTCCAGATAATAAGGCGCATCATAGTGCTCAGCAGTGCTATCACTCTACTTCCTAAAGAGGGTGTTTGATTCATCTTTTCTTGCACGAGTTCGGTCTCTTTAAAGGGGCGAATATCATCCAAACAAATCCAGTCTTGTTGCTCTTTAGAAAGTGGAAGCTGGCCTCATCTTCTTTGTAAAAAGGAGGTAACAGGGTCTTGATTCTGGCAGTAGTTGTTGTTTAAAGGAACATATCAAAGGATTTCATTGAGTAACTCAAGAGAAATGCATTCTGACCTTCCTCACCTTCCTTCCCGTTATCCTTCGCCCTCTCTGGGTGCAGTTGTTGTTGTTGAGGGGTTACGCCTTCAACCACTCTGCAGACTTTGAGACGGTGCGCATGATGAAGGAGAAGCTGTGCTACGTGGGCTACAACATCGAGCAGGAGCAGAAGCTGGCGCTGGAGACCACCGTGCTGGTGGAGTCGTACACGGTAAATACTCATGTTTCCATTTTCAACATAATAAAAGTGATGAATCTCATTTGTTTTTTCAAACTGTGAGAAGTGAGACGCGTGTTCGTGCTTCAGACGCGTCTGTTTGTGTGACTCTTCTCACACAGCTGTGACCTGATGTTTGTGGTTGTCATTTCATCAGGTGACACGGTAGTCAGTGTGGAGCCACACGTAGAAAGGAGTTGCTGCCCTCACATGGACATTATGTGCATCCGTTTGTGTCACATAGAGGGAAAAGGACATTTAAATAGACTTAAAGAGAAGATGTGATGAATGATTATTAAGCAGCTGCAACATACTTCCAGCCCTCTGCATTCCTCATTAGTTAGTTACTCTTTTAAAATGTAAAACGAGTTATTTTCATACACAAGTTTTACATTTCTGTAAGTCCGTCCCAAAGGGTTTGTTGTTCAGAGGTGGCAGTATTTTCTGAAGTACTCTAAACTCATTTGTGGTAACTAAAGCTGTTTCTGCGCGGCGCTAAGTAGACTGCCACATGCCCGCGCTGTTGGTTCTGTTGGCTGCGTCGGGAGCGGACAGGGCAGTGCTGCTGACTAACTGTTTTCTCTGGGACTGACACACATGGGGGCGCAGCGCTCCTGCACCAGGCTTGCTTTTCTTTCCAAGGCCCTTTTCCCTGCAGAGGGAACCACAGAATCTAAACGCAGGTCCAAAGTCTGTGTTACTGCACGCCTTACCGAGCACATGTTGTGTCTCCGAGCTCACTGACCGTGTGCGTGTTTGGGTTAGTGTAGGCGACTGTGTGTGTGTGTGTGTGTAGGTGTGTGAACATGTATGTGTAAGTATCGTTTTGTGTGCGCGAGTGCGCCGAAACAAGGAGGGCAATGTAACTGTGGCCGAAGGGCCCTGAACTGTGCGTTACATCATTTCCTGTGCAGCCACTTTGCGGCGGCGGCTGGGCTCCGCTTCCTCCCACTGCCCTCGGCTGAATGAAGCCTTTTTATAGTCGCACACACATTCACTCTACTCAGTTTGCAGCCTACACTCTCCGTGCTTTAACTTGCTGTACAGTATTATCAAGAGTCTTGGAGGATTTCATACTGCAGTAGACACACGTACGGTTCTATTGAGGAGTTATGACTTCCTTTCATACGTCGCAAACAACCGTTGAGCAGTCTTCTTCTTAATCCTTACATTCAAGATTTATGACTCTCTGTTGAGTCATACAATAAATCCTACCTCTTCAGTGGTGTCACATTTCCTTTTTTCCGTCTCTTTTCATCTCATTCCTCCCACACATCTCCAGCTGCCAGATGGTCGTCTGATCAAGGTGGGAGGAGAGCGGTTTGAGGCCCCCGAGGCTCTGTTCCAGCCCCACCTCATCAACGTGGAGGGCGTCGGAGTGGCCGAGCTCCTCTTCAACACTATCCAGGCGGCCGATATAGACACCAGGTGGGCCAACAAAAGTGCACAGATACACGGCGATGAAGATGCATCAGTGTGTTCAGAGTGTATGCGCTGTAGCACGCATAAATACACGTTAACAAGCCACAGCACACACGCAGACAGAGATGTTTAAAATGGTGTCGGCCCAGGCTGAGCTCCCTCTGAAGCAGAAGAGGGTTTTAGATATTAAACTGTTCTTTATGGAAAGTTTTGTTAAAGAGAGGAAACGTACGCCTGGAAACCCAATACGTCATTATTTAATCCAAAAGTGTCGATGAATTGAAGTGAATTCTTCCTTCACTGTGGAGGAATGCGAGGAAAATCAGTTTTCTACTGATGTGCCAGTGGACCTTCTGTGGGTGAAATGTTCCTTTTCAAAAGGAGAAAATGTTTGTTGGGAAGGAAACTAGCAACACTTGTTCTGTCTCCCGTCGCCAGGTCTGAGTTCTACAAACACATCGTGCTGTCAGGAGGATCCACTATGTACCCCGGCCTGCCGTCCCGGCTGGAGAGGGAACTCAAGCAGCTGTACCTGGAGCGTGTGCTCAAAGGAGACGTGGACAAGCTTTCGGTGAGATATCGACCCTGAACGCCTCATTTATAGTTCTACTGTAACTTATTTACTTGAATATTTCCCTTTTTATGTATTTCATACTTCTACTCCACTACATCCGACAGAAAACTTTCTACTCCACCACAGTTATTTGACAATATTATATGTAGTTACTTTGCAGATACAAAATATAAATCAACAAATAAATGATGATGTGTGATTAAGAAGTATGTAATTATTAAGTATATAAAGTAGTTCAAATGAGTTCCACCTTTATCTGCTGCAACATTAAAGGGATGAACACATTAATACATCAATAATAATAATAATCCAGTGATAATATTCTGCATAATGAGTACTTTGACTTTTACTACTTTTAAATGTACTCGTGCATGTGTTGTAAACATGCATTCTCGCTGCTGCAAAGAGTTTATTAAATATTGAACGTGTCGCAGGACTTTTATTTGTAACAGAGTATTTCTACACTGTAATAAATAAATAAATGAAAAATATATGTTTTTAAAATATATATATATATATATATATATATATATATATATATATATATATATATATATATATTAATTAATAATAAAAATATATATATATATATATTATTAATAAAGAATATATATATATATATTTTATAATAAAAAAATATATATTAAAAAATAATAATAAGAGTGCGTTACTGAACGTTCAGATGCACTAAAGTCTGGATTTACTGCTTCTCAGTTGGGCTGAATTAGTATTTCCAGCTGACTTTTTTTTTTTGGGTTTGTTGAAGTCGGCCTGGGCGGGGTTTCCCACATGTGAGAGAGCCGTAAAGTGCCAGAAAGCTCCGACGACCACAGGGAACATACTTGAGAGGGTTTAGTGTGTAAACAGTGACTGACACCTGACAGTATCTCCTTTGTCCCGATGAGGTTGAATCCCACACACAGAGTTCACAGTAGAATTAAACACCTTGAATTATCGTCCAGTTACTACATGAACCGTGAGTCTCAACAAAGTTTCCCTTTATGTTTAGTCTCAGACTGCTGCAGTGCACGTGCACGACCACCAGGGGGTGATAGAGGTTAACAGACATTAATTACATTTAATCAAAGCGTTTTAATAACAAAGTATGTGAGGTTCACTTCCCGATGATAAATATTTGTTTTGGAAAAATATCCCTTCATTACATTTCCACTTCAGTTTCCCAAAGACGCTGAGGATTTTACTCGGAGCTATTTTGTAAACAAAGGTCTACAGATGACTCATGAGTCATTATGTGCTTTACTTCTCTGCCCACGACTGCAGCCGACTTCGCTTTCCTTCGACTGTTCACCTCGTTTAGGAAGTCTTTTACATGTAGTTTTCAAAAACACCCTTAAAAACCTTGTTGCACGTTTCAGTTCTGCTATTTAATATACGCCATCTGCGCTTCCAAACCGTCGACACACGGCTAAATACTATTTGTAGCTTGCACCTTTTCAACTGTTTGTTTGTTTAGACAGTTCGTCACGTGAGCTCCAAACAGAATCTGTGCTTTTCGCCCTATTTGGTGAAGATATAAGTCTTTGAGACATACCGAGCATACAGTTTCAATACTTGTCCGGTCTTTAAAACGAGGCACCGTCGCACTAAGTTGTGTCTGACGTGACTTGAAGCCACATTCCAGGCAGTGAACTAACATTTTTACACTAACAAAGGTTTAAATGATTATGTGAAATGTGTTTCTCTGACGAACCCACAGAGGATCATCACCCGACAGTTCCCCGCTTCCCCCTTTTTTAGCATCTTTAAGTTCCCAAATTTTGATTTGAATGTACGAACGCTTGCAGGGAATGTCTGACAGGCTTTGTTAACGCAGGAAGTGTTGTTGTTGTTGTTGTTGTTGTTGTGGAGTTTCAGTTTTCAGACCTGTTGCGAACACTGACGACTGCTGTAGTAACTCCGCTCATTGATTTCGTGCAGAAAGTTATAATCCGTCACATTAACAGGAAGTATTGTTCAATACTTTTAGGAAGTACTGAGCACAAGTGATGTCATACATCTAGGACATTTCATGCAACTGGTTTTCTCTCGTACTTCCATATGAAGTGCATTTTATGATCTATTAAAGTAATCTTTAAAAAGTATTGCATTAAACTTTGCACAAACACATGAGCAGGTTTAAGCCTCTGCATCGAATGTTGATGCAAATCTCCATTTTGTCTGAAACTGCAAAAAAGAGCTGCGGCGTGAACGCAGCCTCACGCTGCGGCGTGAACGCAGCCTCACGCTGCGGCGTGAACGCAGCCTCACGCTGCAGGATGTTCCTTTTGTTACACACGGCCGTCTTTAACGTCTCTGTGTCGCCTCGTCTTGCAGAAATTCAAGATCCGTATCGAGGATCCTCCCAGGCGAAAGCACATGGTGTTCCTGGGCGGAGCCGTGCTGGCCGACATCATGAAGGACAAGGACAACTTCTGGCTGACCCGGGAGGAGTACCAGGAGAAAGGAGTCCGCGTGCTGGAAAAACTTGGAGTCACCGTCAGATAAAGCGCTGAACGGACAGACCGCACACACACACACATACACACACACACACACACACACACACACACACACACACACACACACACACACACACACACACACACACACACACACACACACACACACACATCTCCCCCTCGCCCACATCGCAGAGTATATATCTATTTATCCCTCTTCTCTCTTCCGGCTCTTGATGCTCCTCAAACATCAGAGGGAATCGAGCCGTCCTCTCCTCTCTCCTCCTCTCTCCTCCTCTCTCCTCCTCTCTCCTCCTCTCTCCTCCTCTCCCCTCCTCTCTCTCCCTCCTCTCTTCTCCTCTCCTCTCTCTCTTCTCTCTCCTATCCACTCTCCTCCTCTCTCTCCTCTCTCTCTTCTCCTCTCCTCTCTTCTCTTCTCCTATCCACTCTCCTCCTCTCTCTCTCTCCTCCTCTCCTCTCCTCTCTCTCTCCTCTCCTCTCTCCTCCTCTCCTCTCCTCTCCTCCTCTCCTCTCCTCTCTCCTCTCCTGGTTTGGGATTGGCTCACACTTTTCCTCACAAAGCCCAGAGAACCAGTTCCATCTTTGCAGTTTCACACTGAAGCCCCTCCTTCACTTCACTAGAACTTAAAGGGTTAACGTTGCTCTGCTGGTGTATTTTGCAGTCTGATTTTCGCTGGTGCAGGAAGTTAAAACCAGGGTGAGAAATGTTTCCTTTGCTTGTTTACCTCCAAATAGGTTTGTTGTAAATGTGTCAGGTGAACCCACCAGCCACGTTTAGCTTCCTCCCTGATTGAACCTCCGGAGGCGATAAAATGATGCACAGTTTCTGTAATATCACAATCAGGGTCCATCACAAACAGCCACGGGCCGCTTTCAGCTTCTGATCCAGGTGAGCGAGAACTGATCACATTTTTATGTCCGTTTTTTATAACTGATATCATGACTGTTTGTTTTCTGGGAGAGGGATTACGTTTTGTTCTGCTTTGTGTTCAAGTTATATCTTAACTTTTATTATTTTCCATGTCCTTGCTGTGCACTACTACCGTTGTAAATGGAGTGTACTGTGGCAACAGAAGTTCCTCCATGTTTTTATGAAGAATGGTTGATTTATAAAGGGACAAGTACACAAAGTAAGGTGCTTTGGGGTTTGTGGGCGGTGACACGATGATGGGATGCGTGGGAGGGGGGGGAGCCATACTATTAGTTCCTCATCAAACAGCCTCGCCATCGCCTCCTCTCGGTGTAAATCTCAAGATGAATGAATGGGTGTGAGCAGTTGTAGCAATAATACAAACTGTGGCGACGCCATAGCACCTCGTGTTCCTTCAGATCCACCACAGCACGGAGGCGGTCGCAGGTTGACGATGACATTGCTTTTTAATTTGGGCGCTGGGCACTGCAAAACTGGGAATAATAAAACTGTATTTTATCGACGTTGAAATACTGTTGAGACCATATTTAAGTTCTCCAGTCCTTTACTCCCGATGGTCGACTTGTGATTACTGGAGGCACTTCTATTTTCAGTATGAGAAAATGTGTATATTTTTTTTTTTCTTCCTCCTTTTTCCCCATGAACGTCTTCGATCCAGTGCCAAGTGCAGTTCATGTTAACTGGATCTCATGTTTTCATGTCTTTCTTTTGTTTTTGTTTTGTTGTTGTTCATAGCATAACTGCCTAACGCTGATTTAAATAAAGAAAAGTGATTTATAAGGATGTTGTGTGGCAGGTTTTTCACTTCGACACAACCGTTTATAAATAGCAGGTTAACTGAGGTCTATGAATAAGTATCAAACACTTGTTCTGGGTGTGACTGAATAGATGATTTAGTAAAGCTGTAAACTCTGTAGTTTCCTGTTGGGCTGCAGCTCACAAGTCTTTTTGTCCAAACTCTGATCATCTTTGCTTAAAACTTTCGATTTACAGTCAAATTATTGGCCAAATAATCATTTCAATCCTCTTGGAGAGAGACATGATGTGTACATGCTGTATGATTAACTTTAATTCAGTTCTTATTTGTGCACAGTACACTGATGAGTCATGTTTCCCAGCCACCATCTGCAATCTGACACAAACCGAAATGAAACATGAAAGTTCATCGTTCTTCACTTAAAGAAATAGTTTAACAAAAACATTCCCGTCTGAGACGTCAACAGAGCGTCTCCATCGCGGCTGAAAGTCTGTCGGTGGACTTGAATGAAGTGGGATTGTTTCGTCAGTCAGAAATTGTTATGCAACGCAAAGTATCGTACGCGCTTCGCTTTCTGACATGCAGCCAGTCAACTCGAGCTGTGAGTCATCTTTGGGCGGAGAGGAACAAATCGATAATAAAAAATAAAATAAAAGTTCACTGATCAACAGCAGAACTCGTTTCCAAATCCTCCGCTGCTGCTGCTGCTGCTTCTGTTTTGTGTTGCAGCAGATCTCAAAACAGTTTTCCTGCTCCTGAAATAACACATTCCTCGTCTCACAAACAAAAAGTTGAATCTATCAACAATAATCGAGCACCCTTCCTCGACTTAACGCGCTCGGCTGTTTTGCTGCTACAGCCTTACTTGGTCTGGTAGGATCGGGAGTTTGTTGACTAATGTGAGCAAACTGGATCCTGCAGTTCAATCAGCTGTTCAGATAAAGTTACGTAATCTACCTGTCTATCATTAGTTACTGATACTATACCGTGTTTAATACGTGTGCAGCAGCATGTTTCCCTTTGTCACTGTCGTCAGCAGAGTTAGTTATAATGTTCCTGTTTACATCTTTTTAGTGAAGCAGAGGTTTGTAATTGATTCAGGTTTTAATCAGCAATTACAAAAAGGTGTGCACCACACTTATCTACAGCTTGTTTTCATTTTACAGGAATACAAATGATTGTATTGGATGTCTAATGGACTTCAGGTTTGTTACAATGTATTTTTTAAACCATTGTTTCCTAAAGATTATGCAGATTTCAATGTGGCGTCATTAAATATATTCAGTTTACAAAAATATAAGACAAAGAAAAGCAGAATATTCTGAGAACCTGTGACTGTGGACATTTCTGCTTGAGATATAAAACTGATAAACGGTCGCAGATGAATGTTCTGCCTGTTTTCGATTAGTGAGTGAATCGACTTAACGATTGCAACTCCAGTCTTCTGCAGAGCGCTGGACAGGAGACGGGTTGATAGATAGACTGCGCCCCCAGAGGAGAGGATGGAGGTCTGAAGGTGACTGAGGCACAGAGCAGGAGGAGGAGGAGGAGGAGGAGGAGGAAGAGGAAGTGGAACAGTGGCAGAGGACTGGCGCCACCAGAGGAAGAGGCTCTCTTTCCGTGCCTGAAATAAAGATCTCACCCAGACTCTTCCGGCCTTGTTCCATTTTAATCCCTCGACTCTTGCCACTTCCCTCTTAACCCTGAACTCTTACCTCTGAAGCACCGTTTGAAGTTTCCTCCCCATCAGAGCACAAACATCAGATGATATTCACCAGAATACTTTGGTGACGTTTTAAGGGACTTGGAGACGTTCAGCATCACCTTTACGACCTCAAGAAGAACTATTACTTCATTTACCAGCTGCGGCTGCAAGTTCAGGTTCTACCATCAAATCAGATAAATAGATTCAAATATCTTAACTTTTTATGTATGTACACACAAAACTATTTCAGCTGGAATGCACAGTACATTTTAGACGCAGCAGTCGTGAATGCAAATCAGCTTTTAGACCAAAGTGCTCAGAGAAAATGTCAATTTAAACATCTTAACTTCTGACAGTCAAAGTCTTTTAGATTGTTCTTTTAATCTTACAACTAATATTGAAAGGAAAGTCTTATTACTGATACATTACCATGTAACTTGTGTTAAGACGTCAGTATTTTCACTTCTAAAACAATGACTTTAAGAGGACTTTTAACACTCTGCTGGTAAACTGCTTTTGAACAAACTCTTCCCAGCTACAAGATTTTCCACAGGGTGGGAGTAGAGAGATGTTTTCCTCCGCCGTCTTGCACGCTTTATCTCAGGTGCAGGGTCTGACCTCAGTCAGGCAATGCTTAAACAATTATCCGGCTGCTTGTAAGCTTTACTGACTTTACTTTACTGACACATCTCCGGGTGTTTCTCAGGTCACTCAGACCCGACAGAGAAGCACAACAGGCTGAGATGTTGCAGAAGTAATGCTCACGTAGAACAAAAACTCGTAAGGTGGAAAACATGAAATCTCTGCCTATCTTTGGACATGAGAGCGCAGCACTGGTGCGGGACGAGCCACCCATTCCTGTAAACTTCAGTGGGAAGTGAGCGCCTGGTGCTCTGTGCACCCAGAGAGGGGCCACGCTGACCCCATTACACGAGCAGATATCTTAAATGTTTGCACATGTGGACTGTGATGCTGTTTGCAGCCGTTGAGCTGCTTAGCAGGCCCCCAAAAGCCCTCAGGGACCTTCTTTTTCTTCTCTTTTCTCTCTCCCTCCCCCTCCCCTCTCTCGCGCTCCATCATTATCGCCCACATGCTTTTCCAGAGACATCCTGAGTGAAACAGCTCGACGTCCTCGATGGCTATCACATGTTCCTGCTGAGGAGGGAGGCAGCCGGGGAAAGACATCTTGAAGAGAATGAGACAGGGTGTACTAGGCCGAGCTTATTTTCTTTGTGCTTTCTTTCATTTATTACTTAAGAGTTTAGTGCATAACACTATGGAAGTTGTTTTAAACTTATTATTCGTCCTGCAGATCTCATGAATGAAGAGACTCTTTCTCCCCAGCGGTTTTATTTCTCTCTAAAGATTCTGGATTTGTTTTAAAATGCGTGTTTAGGGACTTTCTGCATGGCTTCAAGCTATTTGTTGAATGTTTGAGAGTCTGTCCTTATGACCTGATGACTATTTGTCCTCCCAAAAATGCAATTAATTCTATTTAAAACAACTATCTGCTTGGCTTTGCTTTACCACAGGAAGTGATGATTAACCATACAACATGAAACTTTGTAAAGACATGAATGTTCCCTTGAGGATAAATCCCACATCCTTGGTGACCCCGACGTTTCTTCATCACCACCAGCAGCTCAAAAAATGACTCTCCCCCCCCCCCCTCCCCCAATACTTTGTTTTATGACCAAATATCTTCAAAACTAAAGACATTCACATCAGCCTATACTTTGTGTTTTGCACTAAATTGCTAATTTTAGCATGCTAACGCTAAACTAAGGTGTTGAATATCAGCATGTTAGCATTTGGATGAAACTTTGTAAAGACATCCCACATCCTTGGTGACCCCGACGTTTCTTCATCACCACCAGCAGCTCAAAAAATGACTTCCCCACCCCCAATACTTTGTTTTATGACCAAATATCTTCAAAACTAAAGACATTCACATCAGCCTGTACTAAATAGCTAATTTTAGCATGCTAATGCTAAACTAAGGTGTTGAATATCAGCATGTTAGCATTATTAGTTAGCATTTAGCTCAAAGCACAGCTCTATGATCTTGTTTTTCTCCAGTAAATTCCTTTTTTTATGATTCCTAACATTGTGATTTTCCCGTTCCCTCACTAGTGTGCAGTTACAGTAATCCTTTGACACTTTAGTTCCTTTAAAGAGCTGATTTGATGCACTGATGGAATCGGCCCACATTACTAAAATAGCAGTTACATTGAAGTAAATGATGATGCATGCAGCAGAAAATCTGTGGTTTGTAAGAGTAGACATTTATGGGGAAGTACCTTCAATCCGAGAGTAAAATTAAACAGCAGACACGCGTGTGGTTTCACTGTTTTCTCTCATTTTATTGGAGGCGGAAGGTAAGACACACGTTTCACTTTAGTTTTCTCACAGACCTGGCCACCCTTCAGTATCTACAAAGTACTTCCTGTTCCTTCTCGAAAGCAAGAGCTACATCCATCGTACATGTTAGAAACAGTTATTTAAAAAAAAAAACAAATAGAAATAAAAATGTACAACATACACTTGATATATATATAATATAATTTTTGCTCTTTTTTTTTTTACAGAGGTAAAAATACTAAGCGTAAAAAAATGGGTCTAATTCAATACAGGGAGTCGTTTTTTTTATTTTTCAATTTAAATACAAGGAGATAAAGAGGATGCGTTCAGGCACTTGTAAATGGCTCTGACATGTGAGAACACACTCAAACACCAGACAAGACGGAGAAAAAAGATTAAACGCTGACACACACACACACACACACTTTCCAATCTGATTGGTCCCGTCCCTGATACATCACATCATCGAAGGATCTGATTATACTGCAGAGATGTTAGTATGTGACCGCATATTCAGCTGATCCCAGTAACTTTGGATCAAGGAGCAGGAGAGGGGAAAGGGATGTCACACACACACACACACACACACACACACACACACACACACACACACACACACACACACACACACACGACAGGATGTATGAAACAGACACAACCAGGGAAGGGAAAAGGACATCCTCAGGGATTCTGTATTTCAATTACAGTAAGTGACATTTCCTTGGCAAAACAATCAGGGGTGGATGTTTGTTTCCAGCATTTCAGCTGTTTTTCGGACTCCCGTTCTTTTCCCGATGGGACCCGACTGATGTCCTGTATCTTCAAAGCGTATCATGTTCCCGGTCACATCCCCTAACGCCGCCATCGACCGGGCTTAGACGAAGCATAAAGCTCCCGAGCGCTTGTCAGTTTAGTGTTGTGCTGTCAAGTGTGAAGGCCGCGATTGGCCGGCTGCAGTGTCACTCAGGCTGCAGGTGACACAGGCAAGTAGGACAAGCGTTTTTGTTTTCCTCTAATGCCTGAGTTTGCACATGGACACACCCAGTATAACCCTGAATGAACAGATGGTTTCTTTCTTGATTCAGTCAAGCTGTTGATGAACATCTGACGTTATTTTTTGTGGGCATGATGATGTACCAAATCTGGCATGGAGGGGAAAACAAAAATATCGCTGTAGGCCCACCAGTCACATGAAACAGTTTGTCTCATATTAATCTAACATTTATATTTAAAAAAGGCCTCAAAGGAATAGTTTGACATTTTGCAAAGAACACTTTAAAGCTCTTGTACTGAGAGTACAGCCAAGCAGCTGATTAGCTTAGCTTAGCATAAAGACCAGGATAACGTGACGCACTTAACACGTCATATCTCATTTGAACAATTTATAACCGGGGGGATGTAATGGCTAAGAAGTGAGGACTTTGCTGCGTTGTGACCGGTGGGCTTCAGTGGAGGACGGGTTTAAAGAGGGGCGGCTGATTGTACATCGCGAGCAAACTGGAATCCATCGTCAGAACCTTGTGAAGAGTTCCTTTTCATTACAAAAATAGTTCAAACCAAGTTAAAAAAGAGTTTGTGGTGAGGCTGATTGCTTCGAGCCGTAAACCGCGCTCACGCTTTTTTATTATAGCAGACATCTTCAGAGGGATGGGGGGGGGGGTCTACGCTTGGAGCCGGACTCCACGTTTTAAGGCATAACGGGCCTGAAGTTCTGCGGAGGATGAGGAAATCAGAGCCTTAGAATCTCACACCGCTCTGTATGTGTGTGTGTGTGTGTGTGTGTAAAATAAGCCAAACAAATTGACTGGAATTATAAAACTGGACGGGTTCCTGGTTTAGGTGATAGTTCAGGCACTGTTTGAAATAACGTGAAAGGAGCAGGGAGACGAATGTATCGTAGACTTGGAGCGCCGTCTCATTCAGTGAGCGAATCACAACACAGCACCCCTTTTGCTGGTAGATCAATTCAGTGAGAAAATAAATATGATAAAAACACGAATCTTTGGGATATTAGAAGATTAAGATGAGTACCACGTTTGTTTCAGCGAACAAAGAAGATGTCGATGGTGGAGCGCTATGTCGACTATATACACAAGCTTTACTTTAAGCTGCAGTACAGACAACAAAAGGCCTCGGTGCACATTGTAAGCATGCACATATACCATCCACACACACACACACACACACACACACACATACATACATACACACACACACACGCGCAAAGAGGTGTAGTGTCTGATTTCTCTTGTAGCTGGAGTTGAGCTGAGCGGGCCTGATATTGGAATAGAATATAAACAAAATGGCCACGCTTACATCAAAAGGAGAGACAAAAAAAAGAACAAAGAAACAATTCAAGTTCTTTGACGCCGAGTCAGTGTACAAAGTATAAAGTACCTGCATATGTGATACATGACATATAGGTCAGCTATAAAAAAAAAAGGCCCCCTGAAAAACAGTGCTCTCTCACTAGAAACAGAGCATGAAATGGCCACGTGGAGAGCGGAGAGAACTGTCTGCCGTAAGGGGGAGCTTATCTTCCCAGGCCGTTCAGAAAATGCACCAACTGTTTTTTTTTTTTGGCTTATTTCAGTGTCTGGAATTTGTAGAGAATCCCAGAGAAACCAAGGCAAGAGAGTGAGCAGCCACTTTGTCCCCTTTATTTCCCCATCCTTCCCTTTCCCTGTGCTTGCGTTGGGTTTAGGTTCTTGTTGTTTTCCTCGGCTCAGCTCAAGGCCTTGTGTCGGCCTCCGCAGCAGCCGCACCTCAGCCCCGCCCGGTGGCAAGCGTGGAGTGGCGGGTAGAGGCAGAGGCAGGGCGCCACCAGAGACAAGCCGAGCAGCGCTAACCAGCGTGAGCCAAATCTGCCTCCACCACTTCCCTCGCCTCCGTCACAGGAGCAAGGGTCTGAGTAGTCCCCCTCTGGGTCGGACATGCAGTGGTAGAGCATGGTGTCTGCCAGCCACATGCAGCTGACCCGCCGGATGCACCCCCGCACGGGGTCCGGCGCATC
The DNA here is from genome assembly GCF_900634415.1 of Cottoperca gobio. Classification (NCBI taxonomy): domain Eukaryota; kingdom Metazoa; phylum Chordata; class Actinopteri; order Perciformes; family Bovichtidae; genus Cottoperca; species Cottoperca gobio. The sequence continues at coordinate 20,904,161 of NC_041369.1, read as the reverse complement.
GTGGCACCGGCCTCTCCGGTTGTCGGTGATGTAAAAGGCCTCACCGCAGTGCTCACACTGAGCGCGCTCCAACCCATCCTCCTTCTGCCCCTTCCCGCCATTAGTGGACGGTGAGGAGCTCGGGAGGAAGGAGCGGGGCTGGGTGGAGACCACAGAGGAGAAGCCCTGGCGATACGAGCCGCCGTGGCCCTTATTGACCAAGGGTCCGAGGGCGGGGTCAGAGTCTGAGGGCGACAGGGCCGGTGCCAGAGGGTAGGTGTAGTCGTGCTTTTGCGACTCTGTCTTAGCAAAGTGGACGTACGACTCAGAGTCTTCCATTTGGATGAACTTGTCACGCACGGTTGCGTGGCGGTAGTCCTCGTAGCCTGTGAGCCAGGGGCGGTCCGACGGGCGTCCGTAGTGACGCTCGGTGGTTCGCTCCCAGCTGCGCTCCCGAGGGTTGATGCGGACGATTTCCTCGTCTTCCTGGAAGGTGACATGACGGGGAAGCCGAGACAACGGCTGAAGAGAAAAACAGGATGACACTTAAACACTGCTGGCAGGTATGGCCACACGGTTGACCCTTTCACAAAAACGTTAAATAAAAGAGCTAAACAAAATGCTTTTTCCGCCTCTCTTGGCATCACTGTGCGATCCTCTGTCTCACCTGGTCCATGAAGTAGTGGTCTGTGAGCCGGTAGGGGTCATGGAGGTCGTGGCGATGTCCCAGCATGCACTTGTGTCTCTGCAGATGGGGCGAGGACTCGAGCGGCTGCAGAGAGCTCTCCAGTTTCTGGGAGGAGTTGGATGAGCTGTCTGTGGTGTTCTGAGGACACAAACAAACACAGGATGCCGGCTGAAAGCTGCACTCTGATTGGACGCGCCAAACAAATAGTTAGTGCGAGAGGACTCCATGATTGGACAAACAAAAACAGGAAGCCTCGGCGAAGCTCTGATTGGGAAAACAGGAAGCGCGAGCCCTGTTTTTCAAACCACTTGATCCATATTTGGATCACCGTGTGCGAGTTCAACTTTTATAAACAACATCTGTCTTAAAACATCTGCAACAGTCACTAAAATACATTGTTGTTATCAAACCAACATTAAAATGAGGCCAAGGACTACTCTTGTTTATATAAAAGAGGCGGACAACACAATCTGAATAGCACTGTGTATTTGCAAGAATCTGGAGAGACGATACATTTCATGATACAGCGGTTACAGTTATGTACATTGCGAGACTGTTAGCAAGGCTTGAATTCAATGTGAGGGCAACTGCCAAAGTAGAACAAACAAACCACCATTATGCATAAAATCAGAGTTTAAAAAGAAGTTGACTTTATCACATCCAACACCAGAACACTTTTCATCTGAGCAAAGGAATTAACATTTGTTTGCAGGATTCTTCAGGTAAACAAAAAAAGTAAATGAAAATTCAATATTTTCTTACATTTATTTCAGCTCTAAAAATCAACAACAACAACAACAACAACAACAACCATAAGCTAACACCATCACCATGTTGAACACTTTAACACAGACAGCATTGAAGTATTTCTCCTGCTTGAGATAAAGGTGTTGGCGTGACCAGATATTAGGGAGCCAGCATTCTGCACACACATTTTTTTTTGCAGTATGGCCTTTTTTTGGCCTCTCCCTGTCCTCCCATTCACATTCAACAACCTGTCCTCCTTCCCTCAATCTCACTTTCTACACATTCCTCCCTCCACTTCTCTCTTTTCCACCACTCCGTGTGTGTGTGTGTGTGTGTGTGTGTGTGTGTGTGTGTGTGTGTGTGTGTTTGTGTGAACAGTATCCTGTCCCCTTTCCGCTAAAGGCTGTCAGGGCTCCACTCCAACTCAAACCTTGGCCAGACACTAGTCAGTCGGGCCGCTGTCGTGTAGCGCTCAGACACACAGATTTCAGACAGGCACACTGGGGGTCAGCCTCTGTGGGGGCGTCGGGAGTGTCCCGGCTGATAGGACTCCTGTTTCATCATGTCATCCTGGTTATGTGTGTGCCTATGGGTGAGATATGCAAGATGTGTTGGACCCAATGAAAAGGACGCAGGTGTTTGTGTGTAAGAAGATGAACTACAGATAGCGACAAGTGGATTCTTTTTATGAATCATAAGCAAGAGATAATGTGCCGTGCTCATAAGGCTCACTTTCTTCTCTCAATGAGGAGCTTGTTGTTTTGTTGCATTGATTTAATCTTGCTTTGAGCACCACAAGGCTAATCACCAGGAATCAACAGAGCCATAGAAATGCGTATTGATCGTTAACAAGCTTGTCCGCCAAACAAGGAGTTTGTCCATGGCTTTATTGTACATGGTCATCTTCTGCCAGCAGCTCAGAGCAGATATGAACCCTGAACTGATGTAATTTCATGCCAAGAAAAATTAATTCCACCCAACTGAAATGTGATACCAGCGACTCAAATGTTCACGATTCTCTTAACCTTTTACTGGAAAGACACAAATGAATAAAAGCCTCAGAGAGGGGGGGGGGGGGGGTTGTTGATAAAGTAGGTTGGTGTTTCAAACCCTCGTCCTCACATGTTGAAGTGTCCTTGAGCAAGACACTGAACCCCAGATTGCTCACAATGTACAGTATGCATATGATGAAATAAGAGTCATGCTAGCGGCTCTGCGAAGGCTGTACTTAGCCAAATAGCTTTGAGCTAAATGCTAGCACTAGCATGGCAACATGCTCACAATGGCATTGCTAACATGTTTCACATTTTGACCATCTTAGCTGAGCCTGTTAGCATGCTAACATGTGCTAAATGATGTGCGTAGAGAGCGATCGAACTGTATTTATCTGTCATAGAGGTGTGTTGCTTATAAATGACTTGAGATCTATAAGGAGGTGATATATTGTGGAGATGTGTTGTATGAAAGTTAGACGTTATGTGTTTTTATTTTAAGTATTGCACATTTTCACCTGGTGGTGGAAGTAGATGAAAAGTTAAGGGATCATCAAAGTGAAGCAATTCATCCTGAGAGCAACATGAACGTGTGCACAAACGTTTAGGGCAATTTATCAAAGAGTTGATGAAAGATTTCACTCAAAACCACAAATGTCAACCTCACGGGGCGCTACGTGAAGTCAGAGGATCATGAGAGTTATCAGGATTCATCGACGTAGGACATTTTACTGGCTGAGTGAAATCCTAAATATACGTCACTCTGCACAACAAAACATCCAAAATAAATGTAACCTAACAAAACAATACCCTGAAAATGGTTGCGTCCATCATTGGGGTCATTGGAAGCTCTGAAATGTATATTTCTAAATTACTTTCAACTGATTTCCCGAACTAAACTACTCCAAGAACTCCATTTCTTGCCGTGTTAACACGGTTTGTTGTCAGGTAACGTTTCACCGCCGTAAATCCTAACAAACTTCTTTCCTCAAACTTTATGAAACGGGCAAAATCTTCATCCCATGTGTCAAAATATGGCACTACGCTGAGAGTTATATGACCCAGATCTGCTGTGTGTCTGTCTGTCTGCTGAAGCTATCCCCTATTATATCCTGCTCCCCACATGGATACCGCCATGCTGAGAATTTCCCCCAGCTTTCTTACAAAGCCCTCAGAGCAGTCGGCCAAAAATAACATAACATGCTGCCTCCGCTCCGGGCCCCGCCCCCCTGGAGAAGACATTACCGGGAGGGGGGGGAGGAGCCGATACGGTTTAAAACCAGTCCGACTCTGGCCTCCACGGCTGCAACTAATTCAAAACACAGACCAGACTTTCTGCTGCAAGAGAAACTGCACAAGAGGACAGACAGAGCGGGGTTGAGGGGGAGACTTTATATTTCTGGACATCCTCTCTCTATATATTCCGGCCCAAGGCTGGACAGAGGGCATTTCCAGTTATTTTCTGACACAAAACATGTCCTGACTTAAAGCTCGGGAGGGTTCATCCTTCAACGGGCCCGTCTCGCTCTCCTGGGATGAGCCCAGAATTGCTTCAATAGCTTTCACTCCCCCTGTTGTGAATGAGCCAAAATAGAGACAGAGAGAAGAGACTGCTGAAGGGAGGGACGGAGGAAGGGTTGGGTTAAGTTTAGGTTTGGCGAACGTGGAATAATTTAGGGAAGTATGTCCATCCTAGCTCTCCCCCCTCACCCTGCTCTGCACCATCCTCCCCCGTCCCAAAGGCTGTAAATCTTCTGCAGCATTTCCCCCTGTCCACGACTGCCCGCCTCGCTAACTCTGCCGCCACCGCTAACTTTAGGAAAGGTCATTAGCACAGGCTGAGAGGAGCACGAGCAGGACTGAACCCATCAATGTATCTTGCATTTTAGTGTCATTGTTGATGTTACGTTTGATAGTCTGATAGTTATTCACAAGACCAGACTTGTTGAATCGCATTAGGAAAAGGAGTAACAAGATAAAAAAGGCCTTGTGTTGACTTTGCAAGACCTCATATGCTCTACACACTATTTGTGCCTGCGTATACAAAAACGCTGCTCAACGCTCTGTGCTTTCAATTATGTTATTTTCTGACTACAGCAGTGCAAAGCTGAAGTTATCAGGGCTAGCTATCAGACGCATAACGAGACAGTTTAAACATAGACTGGTAAGTGGTAAGCTAGATTTTGTTTTGCCTTTACACGTTTTTTTTTTTTGGATTACAAATACAGACCACAGGCTGGTGATTCCTCTCATGCAGGCAAAGAGTGTGTGTGTGTGTGTGTGTGTGTGTGTGTGTGTGTGTGTGTGTGTGTGTGTGTGTGTGTGTGTGTGTGTGTGTGCGCAAGTCTGCTGGCTGTTAGCTGTAATCTTAGTGGTGTGTTCAAGTACACATTTTAAAAGCAGACATGCAAACAGCCTTAGAGCTTGAACAAAGAACAGGGTGAGCCAACCCTGTTCTTAAGAAATTAAGAAAAAGAAACACTTTGCACTGAATTCAGCAGTCTAAGAGTATCCTTCAATAGAAATATGGAGGCTATCTCACTATTTGTTTTATTATCAGCTTCCACAGAGCTTTAACTGACATAAAAGTGAGCGGATGAGTCTTATTTTGGGTACTTTTTAAGCAACAACACCAAGGATTTGTTGCAGCTTCTACTTTCCTGAAAACCTGATGCTCCATTTCAAGCATTGCTCCACCCTCTGACAGCGCTGTAGCCTTCCCTCCACCCCTCCTCATGTGTTTGTATGCGTCTCTGTGGTGGCTGTACACTCCCAGCAGAGCACCTATTAGTCTTGGCCCTTACAGACAGCTCGAGTCAAAGATGAACCACGAGGCACTTCCTCTCGTAAATCACCGGCCCTGCACTAAGCTGGGAAACAGCTGCTAGCTGCTAGTTTGGTGGCGGCTCGCTTTTTCAACTGGGAGGAGGAGGAGGGTCGGTGGGGGGGGGGGGGGGGAGGAGGGGGTCGTCAGGAGAGAGCGAGGTGGTGGGATACAGGAAGTGACCTTGTGACCCTGCCTGCTGCTCCTGGTGTCAGCTTACAGAGTGGGGGGAGGGGGTCCTTCATGCTAACTTAAGGTAGAGAGGCTCTGACACACAAACAACACACACACACACACACACACACACACACACACACACACACACACACACACACACACACACACACACACACACACCTCATGTGCTGCGGCAGGTAAACCGGACACAGGGAGGGGACGCTGAGTGAAGAGTTTAAATACTTTCTGCTGCACGGACGAAACAAAGTATTGAGATTTTCTTGGATGCAAAAGACTCCCCAGGGGGTTTTGTTGAATAGTTGATCAGTGTGTCGCAGTACAACCAGCTTCGCAGTACTTCAAGGCGTCATCCACACTAATACTGACTGATGTCTGTGCACACAAGCATTTTAGCACCGATTCAGAAATAAAATGAACTTAGTCACGTGATGATTACAACGGGAACGCTTTTGTTGAACCTTCTTGAACTCATAATTCTGACTTTCAAAGGCACGTGAATGTAGGAAACATGCTTACAGTGAAGACGTCGTCGTCCCCGAGCTCGCCCTCGTTCTGGAGTGCTGTAGAGGAGGTCGTGGAGCCTACGCACAAGAAAACATCCTTTAGTTCAAGGATCCAAAACTTTAGGAAGATGTGCTCATGAGGGCAACAGGAGATGGACTTAGCAGGGGTTTAAAGCATCATCTCTAAGTGGCTCCCCGTACCTTCAGCCAGGTCCTCGATGGCTTTCCGTACCCCTCTGTCGAACGCTCTGGCGTCAGCTGGACTCTGGAAGGACAGGCCACACTTCCTGTCCTCCACCTTCCAATGGTGAAACGTGGGTGTCGCTATGGTGTACACAAGGTCCTTCCTCAGAGGACAGTCCAGGATCACCTGTTTGAAGAAAACATTCATATAACTTCTCCATAACTTCTCCTTAAATTAACTTTGACGTGCTTTTGTTGGCGTTTTCTTTTTACCTGTTTGTCCCGCAGCCGCTCACCACGGATGAGGAACTGGGAGCTGCCGGAGGTCGGCACCAACGCCAGCTCTGGCGGCAGGAGGCGGCAAACCCCAACCCTGCTCAGAGCTCCTCCGTCCTGGGCCAGCCAGCCCCCACTCGAGTCGTCCCGCGTCATCACCACCGCTTTCACACGCACGATGTAGCTGTCACTGCAGAGAGAGAGAGAACTATTAGAATGATAACGGGATTGTATACGTTTGTAGATTGTGCAGGAGGGTTATTATAGAAGGTCAAAAAAACTAACAATACATTTTTTACATTCAAAACTCAAAGAAGCTGCCAGGTGTGAAGGAGAAACGTGTATTTCAGCCTTGGAATAAAACATTCAAGAACTCTTTAGGCAACAAAGGTTCTTCCTCAGGCCCCATTTTGTGAAAATGGACTCTCCTGTAAACTCAAAACTTAAATATGAATTCTTTAGAGTGTTAATGGCACCGCAGTTTATTATAGAGCTGGATTCACACAGAATGTTTGAGGGCGTCTCTCGAGTCACGACTTTGCCTCGTCCTCGCTGTGCTGAGGTGGGAGGTGTCGCAGCAGGGAAGGTCTGCACAAACACACACTTTAATGTAAATGTGGCTCGGTGTTAGAAGATCATTTAATTAATAAAATACTTTGGCACAAGAAAATGGGGGGCACCTTACCAACATATATTTGTTTTATAATATTATTGTAAATATTTTGGGAGCCCAGCAGTTTGAAGCCGTCACCTTGGCATCTATTTCATCGTCTTATTATTATTTATAACAGATGCATTGATTGTATATCCTGCACACAACAGATACTACAGTTTAGTCGGAAACAATACGTGACAAAATCTCCCTCAGCAGTCCAAAGAGTCGTCGGTGACTCGAACATGAGACGACACAAAGAAGGCAGAGCTGCAAAATACAAGACATTCTCAAGCATTAGCATGACAGCCACCACCCTCACAGGGACACAATGAACATGGTCACAACCACAATCTGAATGATCTGACAAGTACTGGATGTACCTCTGTGTATCCGTGCTGTGTGTGTGTGTGTGTGTGGGGGTGGCAGAGGGATGAAGAGAGAAAGAGAGGACGAGTGGGAGTGAATGAGAGAGGTGTCATTATATAATTAGCTTACAGACAGTCCCTGGGATTTGATGCACACACACACAGACACACAGACACACACACTCACACACAGGTGGCAAAACTGGTTCACCAGCTCCCGCCCACACACATTCATAAAAGTGACTGAATGACTGACTGACAGAAGACAAACAGCTCGTACAGAAAAGCAACCACAGAATAACCCACAAGGTTTGCACTTTCATGCACACACACACACACACACACACACACACACACACACACACACACACACACACACACACACACACACACACACACACATTACATTTGGACCTTGGAGATTCAGAATTAAAGACAATGACTGGAAGAGTAAAGTTGTTATTGGCAGACTGGATCTTTTGTGCTACATTTTGTAGGCAGGCGTCATTTCATTCATCAAACCACAATGGGGAGGAGGAAAATATTTAGCCACGTGGGAAACTTGAATGGCAACAAACATAATAATGGAAACGTCAATGATCTATTTATAATTTCATTATCTCCTGATCTTGAAAGGAAGGAATCCAGCTCACTCTGCAGCGGCGACATCGAATATAAAATATCAGCTTGGCTTTTTAATTAATATTATTTTATGTCCTTAAAAGTCGATTACTGATGTTAGACGAGCATATTTACTGTGGTTGAAATTAAGGTTCATTTTATTGTGCGCCATGGGAGAAAGTTGTCTTGGAGAACAGGAAATTGCTGCATCAAGACATAACAATAGGAAAAAATAAGAAAAACATATTAAATAAAATCACATACGCCTGAGATTTAAAATAAAATAAACAAACCAGCAGCTAATTAATCACAATCCATTCACCATGTTAAGAGCTACAGATATTCAAGGCATACATCTCAAGAGCTGATGGTTATATGTCCATTTTTGTAGTTTCATAGGGTTGAAAAGTCCTTGCATGGAAACAACAAAATTAAAAAAAAGGTTTGACAAACGGACTAATGATAAAAATCTGTGGCGAGTTATTCCAATAATGTCCACTTGCTAGCCATGCACGCTGTGTTTGGATGATGTTAGCTAGTTCTGCTAACAACTTAGCATTATCTGACTACAAGTACTGTAGCGAGAAACCACTAAACAGACTTTGATCCCTGGAGGAAGTCATAGCTTTTCCGCAGCTCTGACACTGAAAAATGTTTAGAGTGAAAATCCACACTGCTGCTTTTATATCAAAGCACCACGGCGGTTTTACCGTGACTCAAACACATGTACGACACCATTCACACACACACAGAGCCGCACATCCAGTCTGCCCACATACAGAAATAACACTAAATCCTGTGCTATATAAGCACATGTGCTTTAAGATACACGATACCGGCTATCGGCTCTCTTGAGATGAACTTGTCACATTTTGGTCCGTCTTGTGACCCGTGTTTAGAGCCCTGTCTGCCGACATACCCTGTAATCTGTGGTTGGAACACACAGACAGCCACAACCAGCAGCAACACGCTACTTTAATACACTTGGGGAGTGACCACACATTCATGCACAAATACACTACAGTACATTTGGAAACTGTGAATCTAATTCTGTCGACACGAATGGGGCACGAGGTACAGATGCTGGAAACAGGAGTGACGTCCACCTTAAGAAAAGGCGGTTGAAACGCCATTTATAATCCTCTGTTGGTGCAGATTTCCCCATTTACACGAAACGTCACGCACTCTTTCCAAATGTTAACAAATATTTGCGCTGCAGGTGATTTACAAGTCACATCTCAGGCTCCGACTGTGTTTGTGTTTCAGGCTTTTCAAAGTGTCCATCAGGTGAAATGATGCGTCAGAAGTTGAGCGCTGACTCGGTTTAGAGGGAAGATAGAGGGGGACGTCAACACCTCACCGATAAGGAAAGAGCCGGCAATTTATGCATCACATCCTCTTCTAATTTATTATGAGCCGTTCGAGGTCGAAGGTGCAGGGTGTGTCGGCTCTTACTTCTTAAAGATAGGCATGACTTTATAGCTGCTCAACCTCCTTCACTCCACCACAGCACCAACTGTAGCCTGTTGGTGGTCAATGGGTTGTGAATGTTTTTCATGTCTTTAGGCCACGTTTGTAATTTACTGCTGGTTGACTTCCTCCCAACATGACTCACAAGCTCCTCCAGCTGGTGAAGGCGCCAGACGTTCAATATAACATTAGAACGTTTGAGCTTCAGTAAGTGAGCGTCGTGACAATTCAAGTTCAACAACCTGGTTTGCAAACATACCAACGGTTGCTTTGAGCGCGCTGCAGCCGTGAGGTAGCTCGCAGGTGCCCCCACTTCATGTTCACAGACATTTGTGAACTTGTCCTGGGGGGAATGAATGCTGCTTGCTACTAGGGCTACAATGACTTATGCATCATGTGCTAGTTCAATCTGCGTTAACAGATGTTTTTTAAGCAACAAAAAGGTGTAAACTGCACCGATATATAAATCACCTCGTAAAGTTGAAACGGCGAACGTGTTGCCTAGTCACACGTCCTGCAGCCGCGGAGCAACATCAGCACTCGTTTGGAGTCGTGTCTAAGACAAACGTGGTGAATGAAAGTCCAACTATTTGTGCTCCTTTTAGCTTTGTTTTGGTCTCCACCAACTCCCGAGGGTAATGTCTCACTACTACATTCACCAGCTGATCACTAACCGTCAGTCTGCGGCTGAAAACGAGTGATGGTTCACTGAGTTCACAGGTAGTCATGTGATCCATTGTTAATAAAACATAGCTGCTTTAACAAAAGCTTTAAGAGCAGGAATATTAAACGTGGCTGTAGTGTGGAAACAATATAAGCAAACAGCTTCTGTACAGTGGAATTAAACTTGCATCTGCACCATTAGTCTCCATATGTTCTGTAATGAGGTGCAAACAGTTCTATGCAACACAAACTTGTAACAACTCTTGGTTTCTGCGTTTCATGTAGCGACGTGCACTGCTGTGAAGGATCCATTCTATACTTTCTATTTCTATTACTGGTCCACACCTTGCAAACCAGCCTTTATGATAATGGAGGAAATGAGCTGTGGGTGGAGTACACACCTGCAGATTCCCTGCCAAGCCACATTAGTGCACTTGTCAATGAACTCTCAAGCTCCATGGGGTAAATACATTTACCAGTAAGCCACATTCTGTCCGTATTTACTATCAAACCCCACAAAATTAGAGCTGGAACGATCTTTTTTTAAATACATTCTTTGAGAGCATATAATAACTAGGAGTGCTACTTGGTGAGCTGGACCCTGCACATACCTGACGTGGTCTGTGTGCAACAGTATTGCAATAAAACCGTAAAGAGGGCTGGGAGCAGGCTGGTTATCAGGGCTGGAATCCAGCGCATGTGTGACAGATAAAAGGGCCAGTGAGGGCAGCCCAGCCATGTGTGATAAGGGCGGCTACACTTCCTCTGATAAGGAATGACTGGCCGCACCTCTGCTTGATCAACAGAACCACACACACAGACACACACACCCACGTTTCTGGCGATCAGGAAGTGGCTTCACAATCAGGATTATTACATTATTAGTTTGTACTTTTGGTGCACTGAACACAACAATGACCAATATAGTGCAGAACTATATAGTTGATTAAATGTTGTTTATCAAGTGGAAATACTAACCATGTGCTAGTTTAGTTACTCATATGTGAAGATTGAGCAGATTTTCTCTGCTCCACATCATTGTTAGTTTAATATCTCTGGATGGTTAGCAGGTGTAAGGCTTACTTGATCTATTTGACCTTTTATTGACTAAATAATTCATTAAATACTTTTAAAAATGACTTCAGATTGTCTTTCCCCCCTTTTATTTCTACCTCCTGCATTAAAAAATTCCAGCATTTGTTACAAACAGTATAACTTTGCCTATGGATCCGAATACATTCGGATCCATAGGCAAAGTTATACAGTATTTATTATATTTGTATAGAATTATTTATTTTCTGGATTGTTTAATGTATTTCTGATTTAAATGGGGTGCCATGAACAGACAAAGAAGAGGAACTAATTAAAAAATGTGTGAGATGGATTATTAAATTGGACTTTTATAATAAACAAACACAATTTTGATAAAGTAAGTTGAACTAATAATAAAATAAAACACATTTTAGCTTCGCACATGAGGAATTAGTCAAAAACCGTGCAAAAATAAATCTTAGATTTAATTTTGGCCCTCATTCATATTTTCCTTTCACTGTGAGCCTGTAAAGGAGAGTGGGAAGGGGGGGGGGGGGGGGGGGAGAGTTCATTCACAACTATTGACCCCGGAGGCTCCTGAGGGGAAGTTTGATCGGCTTCCTGTCAATCAGCTGTAGTTATATGGAGCGCTCCCATGTCGGTCTGCTGGTGTGAGGATAACTTCCCATAACCAAATCACAAACACGAGTTCAGACCTGATATTGGTTATTAATCTCTTTGGGAGCCAAAATGAATTCAGTTATTATTATCATCAATATTATATCATTCTAAAATGCCGTCACGGTCACAATTCTTCTCAGGTCTGTAGTAACAACAACTTCAAGATCCCACTGAATCCACTTATTGTGAAACTCTGCATTATTAGTGCCGCCTTCATGACCTATATTTGGACAAATTGGCATCCTGCGATATGTTCGGTCCAAAAACAACTGCGTGCTGAAGGCTAATTGTGTTGCAGCTCCAACATCCAAAGGGCTTGCCGCCGGCCTCGAGGAGCTCTGCAGCCCCTCCGCTTCCATCGGGGTGGAAACGATACTGAAAATAAGCTAATTGCTTGTAAACCTCTTACAAGCGATTGGAAAGCCAAACAACACCTTCCATAATGCCTCATATCCTCTTAAACTGTGTTCGGATTACCGCTTCAGATCAAATGTAAGTGACGAGGGGCTAACGTTCTCCGCATCTGTGAACGACATCCTTCAAAATGTCAACTGTGAAGTGTTTGATCAGGTAATCTCCATTTACATAAACTGTCAGACATCAATGGTTTATCTTGTAATTGGTCGGCCTGTGGTCCGGCTCCAGGGCTCCAAACCAACGGAAGATTATTTGCATAATCAACACAAGGAAGGCTGTTCTCTTAGGGCTTCCCTAGTCTAAATATGCTGGTATATTTACCGCCACACATGACGGGCTGCAATGTTTCCTGATGCTATTTGTGGTCAGTGCTAAATAGCCTGTAGTCTCTCCCTTATGTGTTGGAGAATTTTATTTCAACACGAAAACATCCAAGTTTCCCAGATGTAAGATGTATCGCACTGACGTAACGTCAAGTGACGGCGAATCTCTGCGAGGACGGTTTGAATGAGGGACAACTTTTTAATAAGTAGTGTAGGCGAGACAGGCGAAGACAGACACGGAGAGTCAGACACAAAACCAAACTATGAACTTTAAAATATGTCCTGCGAAATGATCTCATGGCGGAACAACAGAGCACATAATGTACAGTAAAGTATGTGTCTACATAAGAACATGCACGCAAAACTGTACGGCATGTGTTGATTTAAAACAATCGTGCCGCGATGTCAAACTAAATAAACCGGCTGTAAACCTGAACTGGTTATTTAAGAAGTGAAAGTTCACAGAGTTCATTCACTGAAGAGCTGAAAGAATGCGAGTCTTCAATAACCAGCACAGAGGATTGTTGTATACTTGTGTGACAAGAGGAAAACACTGAGTGAAGTGAATGAAAACTCAAGCTATTATAATCTTGGTCATCCAGTCAGCTGATGAGCAGAGATTAGTAAAAAAAAAAAAAAAAAAAAAAAAAAGGGGGAAACAATCCGGGTCCATTGTTTGGTCTCCAGATATAAACAGCTCGAGTCATTATATAAAGACTCTGGAGAGCAAGCAGTGATGAGCTGCTCTGTAAAACACAGGAAACACTGTGAACAAGGATCTGTTCCACATGATGCGTGAGAGAGTGTGTGCGTGTGCGTGTGTGTGTGTGTGTAGGGGGAGTACAGAGAGAGGGGGAAAATGCAAAGGAAGTTTATTTGTGAAAGTATCCATATTTGCTTTGTTTTTGTGCATGTTATGTTAATCATCTGTGGATCCGTGTAGAGTGTATCGTCATGTGGACTTCATCCAGATGTATCCACTTTAACAGATTGTCTGTTATTAAGATACAACCGGCCCATTCTGCAGATTGTAAGCTCTGAGTCTCTTCCCACACTTTAACATAATTCTCTCTTTCCACACCGTCTTATGAATAGTACTCTTTTTGTGGTATATGCAAAATATTGTTTACATAAAACATGTGTTGGACAGCCATGAATAGAATTTGACAAAATTGAATATTTCAGCAGTTTAAAGCATCAACTTGAAATGTCAAATTTCATGATCAGAACTGTAGAATTATTTAAGGAGACAGTCAGAAAGACCATTTTCTACACAACTCGCAGTCTCAATATACCAGCATGCAATGCAGCTGCAACACATGTTGCATTGGAAGTCAGGCGGGCACGTCTCACTATTTGAGAACAATAAAACATGCTCTTTTGCCTTTATGATGATCAATCTTTGTACAACTAACAGATGCAACTCATGCGAGGCCCCTTGTTGTTGTATTGTATAGATGTAGGAAATCTCTTAAGCAAAATAAGAGACTACAACAAGTTCTATAATGTCTGATGCATCTACAGCTTTAACAAAATGTGCAAATGTTACATAATTCAGTGATTCAAACCTCTTCCACAGCATCTATAATTTATCACAAGTTATTCTGCTAATTTTGCATTGTTTTGGCGTCTTGAAATTTCACACCTGTCAAGTATATTATAGCCTCAATATCAAATGTTGCTAACGTAGAAAGATATGCGCGTGAGGAACAGAAGAGAGCTGCTGAGGGAACGTGCAGACCGGCTAACTCCTCACGGCTGTGTTTGCCAGCTGATGAGTGCTTTTTGTTCTGGGATGGATTATATTTCGTTGCTACGTTGACCTTAGTTGAATGTCACCAGGCATCTCCTGTCCAATACTGACTGTGCACATGCTGACCCTGCAGCAGTACACACTGGATCAATACATCCTCTACTCTTGTTGTAACTCTACAGGGTGTGTGTGTGTGTGTGTGTGTGTGTGTATTATATACACCTTCTATAAAAAGGTAATAAATGCCCTCAGAAGGACAGGGCAAAGAGGCACATCCTCCAAATTAAAGATACGATAGCTGAGGTTATAGTTTAATTCAGGACATAAAAGGCCCTCACAAACAATGCATGTACATAGTGCGTGTGTGTGTGTGTGTGTGTGTGTGTGTGTGCCTGCAATCTCGTTGCCTGCTAAGAGCAAAATCTGACACTAGGGTTGCCTCCTCTTAGGTCGAAGAGTGAACTTATCGGTTGTGTTTTGGTCCAAGTCGGCTAAGATTTCTTTAGTTGATTAGTCATTTTTAAAATGTTCATGCTGAATGATTTATTCCCAAGACATTTATGAGCACATCTCTGGTAACCACACATGTTAAAGTGCATGATTCTTTGTGTAGAAGTTTTTACTGATGGATACGTGGACAAAATCCTATGATTGTTAGTCAACTTAAAATGTCTTTAGCTGTAGATCGCCCTAACCGACGAATCACATGCGAGGCCTTTAAATGCACATGCACGATCCACCATCTGAAAAAATGTCCACTACAGACATATAATTAAAACCTCAAAGAGCAACAGAGGTTGTGAAACATCAAACATGTGACACAGACTACATAATCACAGACAAATCTACAGTGCTGCACCTTTTAACGTGACACAAAGGGTATAAAAAGGTGTGTCTTTTATTTCCTGACCCTGCCTTAATCTCATGACAAGCATATATTTGTGATAAGAAACCACCACACACACAATATAGCAGATAACGGCACAATGATACATTTCTTCCGGTTAGACAATAAACGTGTTTGTATGACGCAGCACCAAAAGGTTACCATCACGTTTTCTTCAGAGGATAGCTTACGACTGTAGAGGAAATATTTTCTAAATGTGCCATACATTGCAAAAATAATAATTTATAAACCTAAAACAGACTGTTATATACCGCTGTGCGTACAATAAATGTAAACACCGATGTGCCACATGTTCTTTTACCATTATGAAATGACAGTAACACATTAATGTGTTGAAACAGTTCAATACTGCCTTTAAAATGCTCTTTTGCTAAGCTATCTAGGCTTTAACTGTTAGCTTTCCGAGCTAAGTGACGCGAGACAGCAGGTCGATGCATATTTAGATATGAATACACCGACTGTGGCCAAAGATCTGCAGCTGATGGAAGTTTTAGATCAACCACATCTGGATAGAAGTGAGCCAATGAGAATCAAGAGTTATGTATATTAGCATCAGTGCTATTAGCCTACTAGCATTTATTAAACTTCATTTTGCAGAAGGGTAACAACAGTACATAACTGTTTGCTAATAAATATGTAATTAAACCAAGTAGGCCGAACAAGGTTCAATGTTGGTCTTTAATATTTATTTTGTGAAGTGATGCAACTACTAAATTATTGCTAGCTAATAATATAACTAAGTTTGTTAGCTTAATGCAACTTTAGTTTAAAAAAAAAAAAAGGTCACACACTTGTTTGAAGGATCTATGGGAAGATATTAGTCTCTTTACCAACTTATTTAAATATGTATTAGCCTTTAGGACAAAAGGCTTTTGTTTTGTAAACGGAAGTCAATCAACCGTCACGTCGTGGGCGTGGTCCAATTTGCACACCACGAGAAAAGAAGCCCACTACACGCTGTGGCTCGGCTGCAGCCCCCTCCTGCTGCCCCCTCCTGCTGCCCCTGTGACCGGGGACACGCAGCCTCTCAGTACGCAGGCTTCACACCGCAGAGCGCGGCCATCAGGCATGAATGGGGACGCGCTGAAGGTTAGAGGGCTTTTATGAATGAGCCGGCGTCACGCCACAGCAGCGCAAACATCCCCTACGGTGCCCTTCGCCCTTCCACCCCCGCCGACAGAGATCTGCAAGGCAGGCATTCCTCCAGAGCACAGCCCCGTGCAGTCTGACAGACAGGAGTTGTCGATATAAACTCATGGATTTGTAAAAAAAAACTGCGAGCCAATAATTTAAATGGTGCTGGCACGCCTGCTCAAATGTCTACACAATTTCATTTGAGCCTTAAAGAGATTGCTTTTAGCAGCGATTTGTCTGCATATCTACATAAAACCCCCACTATTAGGCTATAATATGTGGTTTATTCGTGTGTTGTTCTAACTAACATCCACACAACGGGCTATAAACGCTCTGCCAGTGTTAAATGTAATTCAGATTAAGATACTGTTACTTCTCGGTAAAGCTAATTTTAAGCTTCACGCGCTTCCATATAGGCCTGTGGGCCTACACATCTACGGCTCTATATTCACTACATTTCTGGAGACGCAACAGCACGATGCACGAGCTTCTGAGGCTCGACTCCGAAACAGACGCGTATTTTGTTCAGGGCAAGTCGTCGTTTACAATCGGTATTTTTTTTTTTATGAATGGAGCGCGGTAGGCTATGCAAATGAGGGCGATTGAGAAAGAGATGGCGGATGAGGCATATCGGATATCTCATATCCTGTGAGACTTCCCCCTTCGGTTGGAAGCAAACACACAGATGCGGCCAAATAACGAAGCGTTGCCTCTGTAAACGCCGTCGGGTTTTTCTTTTTTTTGGACTGAACAATGCACAAACAAGCGGTGCGTGAGTTCGCTGCTGGTTTGTGTGATTATAAAAAGGTGTAACTTCGGGGCGTGTTTGAGTTTCTAAATTACGCTGCAACAGGGCCTGCTCTCTCGCTTCAGACCCTTTCAGAAAATGTTTCCGATCCACCCACGCTTATTCCCCTCCTCCTCCTACTCCTCTTCTTTCTCTCTCTCTTGCCTTCTCGAGACTAGTCTACACCAAGGTGGGGGCCCTTAAAAACCCCCTCTTGTCAATGCATTACTTCACAGCAGCATCAAATCACATCGAGTGAATAAAATAAAATACATGCAAAACGTCCATTAAAAGCAGATTTATAACTACAGTGTGAGGCTGCACATTCCACAGAGTTGCCCTTATCATCCACAACTTGTAGGCACTGGGAGAAGCGAGAAGAGACGGACAGAGAAATCTTTGAAGCATAGTACTTACTCGTTTGGGTGTGTTTCTTCTATCATTTTCTCGTTTCACCTCAGGTAATGTACCACGGCGGTTGCATACTTTTCGCTCGTCATTCTTTCACCGCGGATCCTCCGATTCTGTCTCCAATTCCGCATAAATCCCCCCTGCGCCTTTGTGCGAGTGTCGGCTCTTTGGCTTGCCTTCGCCTGGCTGTGCCTCCGTCTTCTTTTCCTCACTTTTCCCCTCTTTTCTCCCCGAAGACACACAGTTTCTTCCGGATCGCGAATGCCCCTTTCCCAGAACTTTAATACCCCATCGCCTCCAGTAGGTAACGTAGCCTATACAGACAATTTAGTAGCCGAATCCAGCTCCGCTCTTCGCTCCCCCCCCCCCTCCCCAAACACACGCACGGACACACAAGGCACACACTCCGTTTTTAAGTCCTAAGGCGCATGTTTTCACCGACGACTCCGGTTCCAGTTGTGCGTAAAAAGCGCGTCGTCGCTGTTGTTACCGAGGGGTGGCCCCGCTAGAGCCCCATCTCTCTCTACTCCATGTTGGATTGCAGGCAGCCGATCAGCTCCAACGACGCCGGGGGAGGAGGAGGAGGAGGAGGAGGGGGAGGGGGGTGCAGGGCGGAAGCGGTGACGTCGGTCTACATTTTGGTGGAGGGCCCATGATGGCTGCAAGCCGTAGGGGCCCTTGATAAATGACCCCCTCCCCTTTCCTTTCTCCGGATCCTTGATTTCAAATCCGGACATGTCACCTTTGATCTCAAGTGGAAATCTTCTAAAGTCCAATTGGGATATTACAGATAGGCTATTCCGTAGTAAAAGAAGTTAGTAGTAGTTAGTTTAATAAAGTGAACTGTAACGTTAGATTACACCCCAGGTTACTACAGGTACATCTCACAGAACATACTAAAGGTAACACTCAGTAACATCATGCTTGTCACTGGCTGTTCGTATCGTAACCCCTTTTGCTAATAAAGAAATGATCATTTATTTGAATAGCCAACATTTTTATGTTTATAAACCCCTAATGCACATATGATGAAACACAAAAAAAAGATTAAAGGGATTTTCTAGTTAATCTTGTTAACTTTTTTTTACCACCATATCTGTGAGCGCCTCTCAGGTAATCCATAGCAGCTGTGTGTAATCTCTCATTGCCTTTGTGATGTGAACTAGTCTGGGGATTGATCTTTTAAACACCTATTGATCTCCTAAAGTGAGGGGAAGTTAGATGATTAGCCACTTTTGTTTTCGGGTGAGTGCTGCCAGATTTGTGTTCCTGCCCTGAACAGTTGCCAGCTTTGTTTCCAGGTTCATGCCTGGTCGAAAAAAAACCAGCGTTTCTTTTAAACCTGTGGTCGTGTAGCGCCCTCAGCTGGTGTTCCCTCCATCCTACATGTCTGGAGTAATTAAAGTAAGTAAACTAATGTATAACATATGTATCAGTATTGTTTTAATCTAACATACAGACACACATACATGTTTAATTACATAATCATTATAATAAGTAGCTTTCGCCTTGTAAAATGTGATTATAAAACATAATGCATTAGGCCTTTGGACCTGACAGCTCATAGTGTACACACCATCACCACACCATCACCACACCATCACCACACCAGTGTTGGGTAAAGTAAAAGAAGATATCAGGGAGAAACATTGTGATCGTAGTCTCTTAATCAAAGTGGATTATTGGCTCAATTGCAAAACAGTTTGTGTCAGGATTCTTTAAATTCGCCTCATAGTTGCTTTGGATATACTGTATTTAGGCTTTCTACATAAAAATCCATCTTATCAACAAAAAACATCACAAGGTTTCTGCATCATTCCCACAAACTGCTGCAGATTCACTTTATTATTTAATGTGAATGATGATTGTGCAGATCTTTAAATCCTCCCTCCCGAGTGAAGCTGCCATGTAAACCTTCCTATCAGCTGTATTCTGCTTCTTCATTCTTCTTCTGCAACTTTAATCAGGGTTGCTCAGGGAGTCGGACCTTTTTTACATGATCAAACTGTTTGTAATTTCAAGAAATGATGACGTCACCTTAAAGTAATTGGGGCTCGAGGCTGCCACCGTGTGGTTTGAATTAGACAACGCAGACGACAGTCGGTCCTTTCTGAGGAAGCATTCAAAGGTTTTCTCACGCTGCCATCCTGTATTGTTTTAGTTGCTAAGAAACAGAGTAACATTAATATGCATGTTGTATCAAACCCAGACTTTTGTGTCCGTATCTGTTTACAAGCGAAGCTGTAAACTGTCAATGTTTCATCATTCTGACAGTAAATGAAAGTATCAAGAGAGAAGGCTCATCTCTTTACTGGGTTTCTAAACATCCACATGTTCCTTGTTGGGAAGCTTAACCTGTTTTGAACTTGGGATGACTTTAGCATTTAGTATATGAACTAAAAAAAACACCAGTGTAAATGTGATTTTATTCATCGAGTTGCACTTTTTATAGAAAAGATGTTCCTACGTCTGGTTTCTGTCGGCGTGTATTGTGTTTGTGTCCTAATGCTGTGCTAATATTTGCTTTATATTCTGTATGTACTTCATGCAACAGATATTTCCCCTCAGGGCAGTGAAGGGTCATTCATCCAAAGCTCCCTTGTGTGTATAAACAGTTAATGAGTGCACACACACACAGACACACACACACACACACACACACACACACACACACACACACACACAAAGTCAGCCCCTCATTCATCATCAGTGGTGTAAACACTACAAATTCAGTCTCATTTTTTGTATTCCCAACTCTGCGAGACAGATATTCATGATATCTTAATTTCCCAGTAATATATAATTGTTGTGGGGGTCTTGCTCTTCATTAAAGACCACCTAGTAAAGTAGTTAAATACATTATATTATAAACAATAATGTATAATACTGCGTGACCAAACAAACACCCAATAACAAAAAACAGGCTTTCAAGGGGACTCGCACCGCACATCCAACCCGTCATCATCTCTCTGAAACTCTGTACAGCTCGGACCTGCGGTGCAAACACAAATACAATTGACACCGTGTCCACTTGGGAAAGTTAAATGAACTTTTATAACCCAGGGTGGGGAGAGGGAGGGCAGTTTATGTGTATTTGACCTCCTCAGGTGAAGTTTTCTGCCTGCTGTGTTTGTGTCAGTCAGACCTGCAGGACATGAAGCTCATCATGTGATCCGGATGTAATGAGCCACAATACGCGAGTCCTACTTATATGTTAAAGCATTGGCAGAGGAATCTTCTAAATCTGACTGTATTTCCAGAATTACAACTTGATTTCACGACTTTTCTTGAGATTTATTTAATTATATAATTACATTTTATGTATGGATTTACTTTCAGGATGTTGAATGAGCAAATACATCAGAGGTAGCCAATCAAAAAACATTTCAGTGTCAGTATATGTAGACTTAAAGTAACATATCCTTTTTGTTTTGCTAAAGATAAAAACCTTTTTGGATTTAATATATATTTCTTTATCAGTCCTCTCAAGAAGAACACAGTGAGTCATTCCTTCGTTTTGCAGAACGCATATGACACGGTGCAGAGAGAGGAAGCATGTGTACGAGGGGAGAGCGAGCTGAGGTGTGCGGTAGGAGTGACAGATGGGTTCAAGGTGAAGGTGGGACGACATCGAGGATCGGCTCTGAGCCCTTTGTTGTTCACAATGGTGATGGACAGCTTGACAGACGAGATCAGGCGGGAGTCTCCGTGGACTGTGTTTGTGGATGACATTGTGATCCGCGGTGAGAGTAGGGAGCAGGTTGAGGAGAGCCCAGAGAGGTGCAGCTATGCACTGGAGAGAAGAGCAAATGAGCCGGAGCAAAACACAATACATGTGCGTGGATGTGAGGAAGGACAATGAAATGGTGAGGATGCAGCGAGTAGAGGTGGATGAGTTTAAATACTCGGGGTCAACTGCTCAAAGAAAGAGGGAGTAGTGTGGAACAGAGGTGAAGAAGAGGATGCATGCAGGGTGGAGCGGGGGGGGAGGAGTGTCAGGAGTCATTTGCTGGAGGTCAAAGAGTTGAAGATGCGAAGATTTTCGTTGGGAGTGACGAGGATGGACAGGATTAGAAATGAGTATATTAGAGGGACAGCTCAGGTTAGACGGTGTGGTGACAAAGCGAGAGAGGCAGGACGTGTGCGAGGGAGAGATGCTGGGTGTGTCGGGAGAAGGATGATGAAGAGGAGGTTTACAGATGTGGTGAGGGAGGACAGTGTACAGTATTTAATTCTACCGTATCTAGTGTTACATTCGGTTTTATCTCATTATATTCTATATGTATATTTTTGACTTATTCCTGCATTTTATTATTTTATTATTGCAGCGTTAAGATAAATATAGAGGAGTAAAAAGTACAATATTTGCTTCAGAACTGTAGTGGAGTAGAAGTATAAAGTAGCAAAACAAATGGAAACACTCAAATAAAGTAGAAGAACCTCAAAATTGTACTTAACTAGAGTACTTTGGTAAATGTACTTAGTTACTTTCTACCGCTGGTTAAGTGTACAGTGTGTTGGTATACTTCCTACCTGGGACACACTTATCTAAGAACGGGCGGCGCGTGAACGCCTTCACGAGGTCGAGGTTATCTGGGACACGCCCATTGTGCGCATGCGTACAATCGGTAGAAACGTTGCGTACTGGGCGCGTCAACAACAATCGGAAATGTTCGTAAATGTATGTGACGGGTCATCGACGGTATATAAAGATATCAACACATTATAAACGGATCTACACATCAGGATATAAAATAAGATCCACTATAACTTAAATACTGTCGATCCCACTCAGGAGTACTTTGGAAAATATCTGCTATGTTGATGATTTGTTATAAACATGAACTGTTTCCTGCTTTCAAATGTCACCATGTGCTGATTTTCGCCGTTTTGAATCACTGCAAATTGAATACTTTAGACTTTTGATTGGTTTTGTCCAAACTAAATGATATTTCTCTCAAGATTTATTATAACACGCAGGTGTCAAAGGTCATTGCACTCTTATGAACGTCAGTATTGTGTCCTGGTTTGGTGTTAGTTGGTTTGGTTTCTTCCTCTTAAGAAATGGAAGTGGCCTGTGGTCTACAAAAGATGAGACTTATAGGAAGTTCTTATTACTGCTTTGAGGTCTTAATATGATTTTCATCGGCACTAACAACTGGACCCTGGGTTGGTTTGGGTCTCTAGGTGTTTTTCAGAGCAGACATTTCGATTGTTATAGTAGGAAAAGCACCGGGGAGCTACTGAGCTAAATGTTATTTCTGTACTTTCAGTGCTTACCAAAGTATTTTCCACTCAGAAGTAATTAAAACACAATTTCTTAGTGTTTTCTTGAGATTTTGCCCTTTCAGTGTCTCAAAAACTCCATATTAGATCTTGTGTGGAGGGAAAGTGCTGCAGCTTTGACCTCCTATGAGTTGAAACATTCACTCCTGTTACTTAAATATCTTAAACGTCTTTGCCAACTAAGTGCATGGGTGATGCAAGGTTGAAAACGTTGCAGTGCATAGAGAAATGGACATGCCAAAATGGAAGAAAAATGGGAAAACTTGGCAAAATAAAACAATTAAAATGGAAATGTGTTTGCATACCTTTGGATAGAAGACCTTTGGGGTGTAAACAGGATTCTTGCTGCGTCTCTTTCAGCATGTTCTCCGCTCCTTCGAGGGCAGCCCCAGCCACAACAGTAAATACATAGAAGTATTTTAAGGGGGTCAATTTGTCTCTAATTCAAACCACACCGCAGTGCGCTCCCCCCCTCATAGAGACCCCTCCTGAGTATCACAAAACATTCATCAGTCCTGACTCCCTGACCTCTCTGCATCCCCTGCCCCCCCCCGGCCAATCAGTATCAAACCAGACAGCGTCTCTCTGTCTGTAACTTTTGTACATGTACATAAAAGCCTCCTTTCCCTTCAAGAGTGCTTACACCCCCCGAAAAGCCACACTCGGCCTTTAAAAACCAACATTGGCATATGCACCCCTCCAACCCCGCTCTTCCTCCCTCCACCCCCCCTTATCACAACACTCCACATCCAGGTGATAAATGAGGTCGCCCTCAGTATTTGGTATGAGGTCAAAGGTCGACCTAACAGTTCTTGTGGGGTTTTGGGAGCAAATTGAAGTCACTGGGACTTGGGTTACCAGTCTGGTCAAACTTGGTTTGCAGCACCAGTCAGTCTGTGTGCACTGGTACCAGCTCACCTTCTGGGCACCGGACCCCCACACTGCGCACTGTATAGTAGCTGCCCACTCATCCTAACACGAGGATGGGTGTGTGCTGTGCTGTGAACATGTGTGTGTGTGACCATTAAAAGAGGATTACAATCCTCCATTTTTCCATTTCCCACCAGCACAACTGTGCCGCCTGTTCCAGCAGAGGGAGACAGAGCCTCACAGACCGGCTCAATCCTTCCCAAACAAAGAAACGGTTCCCACAGGTTAATCTGATGGAGCTCTTTGTGTTCCTTTAACGAATGTGTGTGTGTGGAAGTGCACATTTAGCTCATTAGCCTCCGCACTCAGAAAAACATTTTCTTTGCCTGCCTTTGATGTGATATAACCCGCACGTAGTTAACAATAACAACACTTTTTTATTACCTCTTGAGCAATTGAACACTTTTACACTGAAAAACAGTGCGGCTCACTGCTAATTAGGCAGAAATCAACGTTTCGCTTCACCTACAAGACCAACAAGTAATAATATGCAGCGGTCATCACTGTCTTATTCTGCTTTGAACAGTCAGTCTGGTATCCATCGATTAATCCTTTAGCTTTAGCAATAATATTAAATATGAAGGTTACATTATAGTAGAGTTTATATCTCTGGGTTTCTAACCAGTGGGACAACAGGTCAGTGTGTGTGTGTGTGTGTGGTGTGTGTGTGTGTGTGCCTGCGTCTGTGTGTGCAAGGTCAGCATTTGGGGTCATCATTGTTTAGTCTGTGTTTTTCTCCAGAGTGGCGACTCTTTCTGTCCGAGCTGCAGAGATTTATAGCTATACCTCGCTGGTGATTAGTAAAAACCTCCATGAACATCCATCCGCGTACAGTACGTGCACCCCCGTGTTCAATATTAATCCTTCCCGTGTAATCTAAATAGAGACAAACACATTTTGGAACCTTAAAGTTATTATAATTGTAAAGAACTGTGAGAAGGATGATTTTAATCTGCCAGGTTTAGAAACTTTAATAACGTAAATGTTTTTAAGCCTTAATAGAATACTAACACAAGTATCTACACTCTCACTTACATATCCAACTTGTGTCTAGCTGTGGCCCCCAAAATCTTGCAGTACTATCAAAACACACACACTCAGTCTCACACACAGCGTGGCCTCCGTGGCTCCAGCAGGCGTAGTAATGGTTCTGGGAGCCAGACTCTGCTGTCTGCGTCGCCAGGCCCTGGCTCCAGCCCCTGCGTGTGCGACAGCAATTTCCTAAAGAATCCACAGCAAACGCAACACTTCTCCTTTTATTTTTACAAAAACACCACTGACCCCCCCTCTCACCACACACACACACACATGCACACATGCACGTCTGAGAAACACAGAACAGTCACTTGCAATTACAGCTCATCCAGCAGTATGATCTACAGTCCTGTCAAATAGCCAGCAGGCCCACAAGGGAAGCAGAGGGTCATTTCTTTTCTCATTTGACCGTACACAGTCTGTCTATCTCTGCCTTGTTAGCAGACATGTATTTAAACTCTGAGATGTGTACAGAAATACAACATTTGCACCATTTCTTTTCATTTTACCTGAAATGTGGACTTTGTTCTTCTGCTGTTAACTATGTTTGGCTCTAGTTCTGCCTTCAGTTCACTGCTTGGCCTAAATGTGTTCAGTGATGCATGATTCTTTTCTCAGATATTCTTATTTTAATGATTTTTTAGAGGCAGAATAAGTGAAATTGTCCACTCATTCACACAAATAAAGCAACAATTAGAAGAAAGTTCTGCAAAATCCTGAGCAGAAGGTTGAAATCTGTCTATTGTCATATTATAATTCGCATCACAACACAATCCGACACTCCAGTAAAGGTAAAGTAATACAAAAAAAGATATACATTTGCTGATTGCTTATCTGCACTGATGGGAAGCCCCCATCACATGGAGGCGATCATGTTACACACATCAGAAGGCCCAAACATTTTCAATTATTCATGACAGATCTGACATAAACAGCTTATCATCTCTGTCTAAAGCCTGCTGTAAACAAATCCACTGGTGATCAACCAACCTGACTTAATCTCCCACTTAGATTTCCAAACAAACACACACACACACACACACACACACACACACACACACACACGCACAGACACACGCTTCACAGATCTTAAGTCTTGAGTCCGTCAGCACAGAACAAGCAGAAGTTTATGAGATTAGACGTTTGGCATCAACTATCAAAGCGAGCAACAGCAGAAACAGTGTTTCCTAAAAAGGGATCTGTGTGTGTGTGTGTGTGTGTGTGTTGTGTGTGTGTGTGAGTGTGTGGGAGACCCCATCTAAACAAGCCCCAGCAGCCCCTTTGTTGGCGAGTTGCTCCAGGAGAGCGTGTTGATGGAACCGCATCGATGTTCGGATTAGGGCACGCCTCCGTGATCAAGTGCTCAAACACTAGATAAGAGCGACAGAAACACCCTTTAATCCTGGATAACCCTTTTCTGAATAGGATGGATCCTGCCGGGCTCACTGGAGGGGTGGAGGGCTGCAGAGAGGAGCTGGAAGTTCAGCTTCAATCCGTGGATACGATGATTTATTGTATTATAAATGGCAGAAAGGAGGTTGTGTATACGTATGGAAATGTAAATTACTGACTGAGTTATGAAAGACACAATTGTTTCCGATGGACTGAATTGGTTCTCAATAAATACATAGTTTGACATTTTGGGAAAGTCACCTTCTTGCCGAGAGTGAGGGGAGAAGATTGATGCCACTCTCAAAATCTGCTTACCAGCACCTCAAAAGCAAAAAACTGAAATCTAAAAACGTCAACTTGCACTTTTTACGATGCGTCACGGTGGCAGGCTTTACTGTTTCTTCGCTGACGGGAATGTGGAATCATTCCTTTAATGGTTTAATCAGCTTTCTGGGATCGACACCGGCCGTTAAAAACTATTTAATATCTTCTCGCTGCTGAGTAGTCTTTTTTTTAAAACTTTGATTTCATAACTTTAAAGCATTTCACGCATCTGTCCAGTGGTTTACTTCCATTAGTTCTGGCATCATCGTCATGTTTTAGACGTCGCTGTTTTAATTCTACACTTGATGTAAACAAATGCAAACGTACGTTCAGCCGCATATTCTGTCACTTCTTAGCGAGCGGTTCGGTTCTGGAGTTCACGGGCTGCTCGTGTCTGTTTCCAGCGTTCATCACTCTCTTGTCCGGGGAGAATTAATCTTCAAGCTGTGTTTTTGGTAAACTTAGTGAAGGATTGTGATCAGGATCCTTCTAGGAGTGTGTTTTAAAAGCATCCTCAGCCTCTTGTGTCGCAGCCACACACCGTGTCCACCCTTTCTCCTTTGGCAGCAAATGTTCAGGTAACTGAACAAACTTGTTGTTTTCCTGTATTTACATTGTGAGATGTATTCTGTCCAAGCGTAGCAGTTTCCCGGGGTACACCAGCTAAAGGCAGCTCCAGAAAGTTTTACTGTCATGTATCTAATTCCATGCAGCACTTCTAAAACCACCACTTTTTGGTATAGCTGAGAAATGACAGCACACTCGATTAAAGGTATTGGTGTGTGCGTGTGTGTGTGTGTAGAAACCCTCCATCCGTAGCCAGGTTCAGGTCCCTCTTCCTCTTCCTCTTCCTCTTTCTTTCCATTTTCATTTTCACCCCCAGTTTCGCACAATTGTGCCACAAAACTGTTGGATTAAATGTTAAAATACCTGTGCTTTAGCAACCTGTCAGATTCAGGCTGACGTGTGAAAAGGGAATACAAGCTAGGCTTTACCATCACACACACTCACACACACACACACACACACACACACACACACACACACACACACACACACACACACACACACACACACACACACACACACACACACACACACACACTCTCAATAATTGCACTAAATTCACACTATCCTCCAAACTGTCCCAAACCAATGAAGACCACAGTCCAAGTGTTTTAACACGTCATTATAGAGAAGAATCCCTGCTAGTAGTTTTTATTGATAACACTGAGTGAGGTGATTTGTTTGTCTGGCTGACAGAATATCCAAAGAACTTTTAATGTGATAAATGTTTTTCCCTCTGGCATCACGTCTGCTGCAGGGACTCTACAGGGACGCACCAACAACAGCTACACAGTAACCCTGCAGGAATGGTTCAAATGGTAAATATTTGTATTATTTATATATATTTTCTGTCAATTGATTAATCGGCAGCTATTTTAATTCAATACATCTTTAGTCTTTTTGACTCTTTCTTCGCTCTGCTGCGTCTTTATTATTTATTTTTAGGTTTTGAATTGCTATGAAGACGTCACCTTGGGAAATTATGAAGGACATTCAGATTTTTATACATTTTTATAGACTTAAACGAGCGTCCGAAAACTCAAGAAAAGATTATCAGCAGATTAATCGATGATGAAAATAATAATTATTTGCAGACGTGTTTGCGTTGTCGGTTTTAGCCCCCCCCCCCCCCCTGTGAAGGTCGTATCTCTACTCTTTATCTCTTAAACACTGTGATACCTTTTGGTAGTAAAATCCTGTCTGTGAACATTACAAACCGTTAAGTGATCCGTTTTTAAACACATTAAACTGTGACTCCAACTGGACGTCCTGTGTAATAGATGTGTGTGTGTTCAACTTCTTGTACTACAATTGCATTGACTCAAATTCATCGTGAGCATCCGAGTTAACGCAGAGTTTGTGAATGTCCACTAGAAACGACTCTTTTTGTAAATGCGTCTTGTCCTTTCGAAATGAATCGACTTGAAACACTCAATTAGGACGACATGAGCTGTTGACAAATCATTACACCTCAAACATGACAACCCCTGAGCGCCCTTACCAACAAGGATTGTTAATTCCTGCGTCTAGATTAAAAACACCTGTTTGTAAACAAGACAATTATTCCGTTCAGTCCAACGGGGAGCACTTGCGTTAATCATACACGCATCCTCCCCTGTTAAAAGGCAACCTGATATTCCCCCACTGAATTCTCCCTGATTAACTCGATACTCCTGACTGTTTAAAATTCATCCCACCAATGAGCAAGAAACTGATCTCTCGTGTGTGTGTGTTTGTGCGTGTGTGTGTGTGTGTGTATACAATTGTGTTCTTTCCCCAAGATCCTGGAAAGTGTAAGCATAAAATATCCCGGTCCCTGGCGTCAGCACAATTAGCTGTTAAATAAAATAGCTACTCCTCGACGCTTTCGCAACATTTTAATTAGACGAAGCAGCTGAAGTGAGGGCCCGTTTTAGTAAAATAAACAGCCCTGTTTGCCAAGAGAAAGCTCCCTGGAGGGAAAGGCACTAAGTGAGGTTGCTCGGGGCAGGAAATAGAGAGATAGCAGCAGTTTACCGGAGGAGCGAAAAGATGTTTGTTTCTCGGAGAACACTTCCTTCAGACCGGAGTTTCTAAGCACCTTTTCCATCTCTGTGTCAGAAGCTTCTTTATGCATCTGCCTCAAACTTACTTTGGAAATGAGCTCAGCTGTTCACGTCGTTGTGTACTTTGGAATACTTTTAGATTACAGTACAAGTTTCTGAGGAATAATCGTCTCTGCGGTGTTAAATATCTAAGAATGCCTAACAAATAAATGAGATTTGTGAAATCTTTTATTCAAATCAAATCAAATCAAATCAAATGTATTTGTATAGTCCAATATCACAAATTATACATTTGTCTCAGTGTGCTTTACAGACTGTACAGGATACGACACCCTCTGTCCTTAGACCCTCTGTCCTTAGACCCTCTGTCCTCAGACCCTCTGTCCTTAGACCCTCTGTCCTTAGACCCTCTGTCCTCAGACCCTCTGTCCTTAGACCCTCTGTCCTTACACCCTCTGTCCTTAGACCCTCTGTCCTTACACCCTCTGTCCTAGACCCTCTGTCCTTAGACCCTCTCATCGCACAAGGAAAAACTTCCTAAAAGAAACCAACAATTAAAGGGGGAAAAACGGCCCATAGCAGCATAACTAGGGGCTGAGGCAAGCCTGAGCCAGCCCTAACTATAAGCTTTATCAGAGAGGAAAGTCTTTAGCCTGCTCTTAAATATGGAGAGTGTGTCTGCCTCCCGAACACAAACTGGAAGCTGGTTCCACTGGAGAGGAGCTTGATAGCTGAAGGCTCTGGCTCCCATTGTACTCTTAGAGACTCTAGGAACCACAAGTAACCCTGCAGTCTGGGAGCGTAATGCTCTAGTTGGTTTATAAGGTACTATGAGATCTTTAAGATATGCTGGAGCCTGACCATTAATTGATTTGTAAGTCAGGAGAAGGATTTTGAATTCTATTCTGTATTTTACAGGGAGCCAGTGCAGAGCAGCTAATACAGGAGTAATATGATCCCGTTTCCTTGTTCTAGTCAATACACGTGCCGCTGCATTTTGGATCAACTGAAGAGTCTTAAGCGACTTTTTGGGACAACCTGATAACAATGAGTTGCAGTAATCCAGCCTTGAAGTAACAAATGCATGGACTCGTTTTTCTGCATCATTTTGAGACAGGATGTGTCTTATTTTTGCAATGTTACGTAGATGAAAGAAGGCAGTCCTTGAGATTTGTTTTATGTGGGAGTTAAACGACAGATCTTGATCAAAGATGACGCCAAGATTCCTTACAGTGGTGCTGGAGGCCAAATTAATGCCATCCAGAGCTTCTATGTCATTAGAAAATGCGTTTCGGAGGCGTTTAGGGCCAAGTATAATAACTTCAGTTTTGTCAGTGTTTAACATCAAAACGTTGCCAAACATCCAAGTCTGTATGTCCTTCATGCTTGAAGTTTAGCCAATTGATTGGTTTCATCTGGTTTAATTGATAGTTATAATTGGGTATCATCCACATAACAATGAAAGTTTATAGAGTGGTTCCTTATAATATTGCCCAAAGGAAGCATATATAAGGTGAATAGAATCGGTCCAAGTACAGAACCCTGCGGAACTCCAAGACTGACTTTGGCTGTCATGGAGGATTTATCGTTAACAAGTACAAATTGAGATCGCTCAGATAAATAGGACTTGAACCAGCTTAGTGCGGTTCCTTTTATGCCAACACAATGTTCCAGTCTCTGTAGTAGAATGTCCTGATCAACAGTGTCGAAAGCAGCACTGAGGTCTAACAAGACAAGAACAGACACAAGTCCTTTGTCTGATGCCAATAGAGCTAATTGCTTTTAATTTTCAATTTATTGTCTCTACTGTGTTTTGTACTGATTGTTTTAATGCAAAGATGTCCTCTTGACACTGAAGCTGCAGTCAGTTTGAAATGCCTGCATGTTTGAATAGTTTAATGTGGCAAGAAATTAATTACACTAAGTCATAACATTCATTCAGTACCTTTTTCTTTTCTTTGAGTACCTTTGCTTTATAAAATCTGTGTTTCTATCGCTCATGCAAGTTTTGTACACAACCTTTTTGCATGAAAACAGAAGATTTTATGTGTTTAAATGATGAATTTATAATATAATTACAGTCAAGATGCCAAGTTAACTGCCTCACAGTGACACTATATACAGTAACTACATTATTTATGGCGTCTTCAAAAGTGCTGCTTTTGTACTTGAGAAATGTCATCACATGTCATCTAACGTGCACTTGAGTGAGCCCTCCTGTCACCACCTCCACCTAACAGAAGGTGTTGTGTTAATGTTGTGGAGGAAGTCTAATGTCTAGTAGATGTTTTTGAGGTTCCTGTAACATTTTGTGCCTGTTTCATGTTTCTAACTGAGGCAAAAGACAGAAACACTGACGCTAAATATTCCCTCGAAACATTCTTTTCTTCTCCTGTTCAGATAAAAACATCAGATGTGTGTTCTGGCAGAGAGAGTGTGGAGGTTGAATGGGGACGTAAATCGTGACACACAGTTTGTGTTCTCACAGATAAGAGATGAAGATTTACTTTCACACATCAGGGAGTGGCTCTGCATTGTGCTTTATTGTCATGGTGCTTCCTAATGAGATTTCTCCTGCACTTACCCTCCTTCTCTTCCTTCCTGCCGCTCCATCTTGTTGTCCAGCTGTGGCTCAAAACCCCCACGTCTCTCTCTGCCTTTGTCGTATGCTTGTATTTTATCCAGTTAATTAGCCGATAACCATTCATACCTTTTCTTTTGTTTCATCGTTTATCCTCTCCAGCTCTTGCACTTTCATTTAAAGCATTTTCTATCCCTATTCTCCATCTTTATTCTCCCTCCTTTGCTCCATGGAGAACATATTCTCATCATTTCTTTCTGAAAGGACTCTGTCTCGCTCTCTTCTTCCAAACTTTTCCTTGAAGTGACAACTGGCATATCTGTAGTCACGCTGAAACGGGGCCGTTTAGAAAAATGGTCACTCATTCTTTTCCGTAGAGGCTCTAAGGAGCAACCAAGAGTAATGCCAACATATATATATATATATATATATATATATATATATATATATATATTATATATATTGTATATATATATATAGGATATATATATATATATATTATATATTTATAATATATATTATATATTTATAATATATATATATTATACATATATATAATATATATATATATATATATATTATATTATATATATATATTATATATATATATTATATATTTATAATATATATATTATATATATATAATATATATATATATATTATATATATTATATTTTATATATATATATATATATATTATATATATTATATTATATATACATATATATATATATATTATATATTTATAATATACATATTATATATATATATATATATATTATATATATTATATATATTATATAGAAATACAGTTTACTCAGTTACTACAGTTTAAATATATAAATGCGTATCCCAGGATATCCTAACTGTTGTTAGTGCTCCCTCTGAAATCAACAAAGTGTTTGAATATGAATGTTTGTGTTTTCTGATTACATGCAAACAAAACTGAATATGAAACATGTCATTCCTGCATTTTCACCTGTAAGCTGAACTGATGAATCCTCAGAGTAACAGTCAGAATATGTGACGGACACACACACACTGCACATATCGATAATTCAGACTCAGTGGACTTTACACTTCGTGACGGCAACACGCAGCCGGCTGAAGTGTCCTAAAGCAAGACGCTGAACCTCCTGTCATCACACAACTCGTAACACGAGACAGAACACACTCTTTACTTATGCATGATGCCATGATGCTGATTGTCTTTCACTCTCCATGGCAGAGAACTGTGTTCGCAGCATGTCCACTGGGGGGCAGTGTAACCCCAGTAGTGAGGTGCTACACCCCCTGGATATCCTCGTGTTCAGTGTCACCCTCTGAGGGAAGTGGAGGGCACAGTCACAACTTTATATATTTGCAAAAACAATAAACACTCCTCAGCTATTCAGAATGAAAGTGAGCATGTACATTAATAAAACAAGTTATTATAGTTCTGTGTAATGAACAGATTGGACACTATTTATTCTTTTTTGACGTTATTAGTTCGTAAACAGCCGAGTGAGAGAGGAAAAGCAGATAGATTATGATACTATAACGTATTAACTTCCAATTCAGCTAAACTAGAAGATGCAACACTCTTGCGCCACACAAAAGGAGACATTTAAACTCTGAGTTGTAAACATTGTGTGGTTATTTTGTTTGGAGATTGTTGTATCTTTTGAGGATTGCATTGTCTGGCTTTGAGCTCCTGGAGAAGCAAGTAACATATTTTCCCTTCTTTATATTTTTCCCTGGCTTGCTTCATCCCTCTGTACTTCCTCAGTTCTCAGCGCTCAGCGAGTGTGTCTTGTATCTTTGCTGCAGCTATTTACAGCCACATAATACTAGCTACATAAACTCTTTTGATGTACCGCAATCTCAGATCTCTTCTCTCCGTCTTTGATGGGAATAGGTTTAGACATGGCAATCAAGACGTATTCACGTGAAGGGCATTGATTGATTCTTAGATTATCTTTCAATGCAAAGTTTAGATTTTTCTTTTTAAAAGGGTTTATTTTGAACATGGACACTAACAATCAGCTGGGGTTTCAGCCAGAAATAGTCAAAGTCGTAGTAAAGTGAGTTTAGTTTTGGAGGTCAGGGCTGCCCAAGGAAGGTTTGGGGCTAGCTGAGAAAATGTTTTCGGCCCTCTCAGGAGCTCTTAAGTGTAACAGGATATTCTATTTTGTTGGTTTTAATTCGGTTTAATCATTTCTTGAGTCATTCAGTGATTTTGAGAGAACTTGCGGAATCAAGAGGCAACTTTAAGACATGTTGTGACAGTGTAAAGTTAACACAAAGATGGAGAACAATACTTTTCTCTCGGTGTCAGCAATGCAGAGAAAGAGCCCGATCCATACACGCTGTATTGACGAGACAACAGAATCGCATCAAGCGGCGGCAGGACGTACACCAGACGATACAATAGGCATATCAAGCTGCAAGTGTGGGTTCAGCATCCAGTGACAGATATTGTTTTTCAATACCGTGTTCCTGAGAGAGAGTGGGAGAGAGCGAGAGAGAGAGAGAGAGAGAGGGGTGTGTGATAGTTCGTCAGTCCAAACAGAGTCATAAAGCGCTGCATGGTTAAGCCTGATGAATTAATAACAGGGAGGCAGATGGGTCCCAGGGGCACTGTGGGAGCAGAGCAGCATGGAGAGCAGAGAGAACACACGTTGATATCACACACATACACACACACACACACAGGCACACAGACACACACACACGTATAAACAGTGAGACACTCATTTGCATCCATATAAAGTGTAGGACAGAGAGAGGCACATATGCATGTACTGAATACAGACTCTTCTTCTGCAATCACTCAAGGTTAAAGTGAATTAAACATTTAATTCATGACTCATGTCTCATTTTTGGAAATGGGACCCTCCGCTCTGTTTACTTGACACGTCATTACGGCGACATCTATTCTTCCATTGATGGAAGTGTTGATCATCGCATGTTGAACGCTCTCCGCTGATGCTTTGGCCGCCATGATGAAGGCCGGCGGAGGTCAGAACATTGATGAATAAGCCCATCAAAGAGCATCGATGCAGCGTGCGGGCGTATTTTTCAAGTTAATTGTTTTGTCTTTTGCATCAAGCTCAGCGTTTGAGTTTTGTAAATGAGAGAGCTCATTGGCTGTGTTACCGCGCAGCCCGTTATGTTTGAGAATGAGTGAGTGGAGCTGCTGCTCAGGTCCGATGATCGGCATCTGAATCACTTTAATGGCCAAGTTCAATTAAAGCTGCTTGAGGTTACAATTTATTGTTGTTAAGATGCACCAGTCTTATCAGGCTAAATCATAAAGCGGGGCTCCCATTACGCTCTTATCTCCTCATTATCTCCTCCATTCCTTCGTGACCTGGAAACGCTTGTTTTCCATCTTGCTGACGATCCCGGTACTGGAAGAAGAAGCGACTGTGGTTGCAGCATTATTTTAAGGTGACACGGTTACACGGTGGCTAAGATTTATTTGAAAGTTATGAATCAAACGTATAAACAGCAGCACACGAGCACTAGACTCACAGCAGGGCTTTACATCCTGTTCCTCTTACAGACTTTCTTTTAGCATTTTGTCAGCAGTTCATTTCGATTTTCTGTAAAAAAAAAAACCAATTCAATAAAATCTGGCATCACTTGCTGTCATTTTGTCCTGTGCAGAATGCAGCTGTAACATCACAGGGTACAATAGTAGTTCCTTTACGTGGCGTAATACATACAATGGACAGCTGTGACGGCGGTTGTGGGTACGAGCTGATGACACACCAGAACGAGGTGCCAGCGGAGGCTGTGTGGTCATTTACGACGGGCCATGTAATCTTCTGTTTGATGGAGAGCAATAAGTGTGTATGTGTGGTAAGAGGGTAAGTAGATGGTGTACGTACATGTGTGTGTGTGTGTGTGTGTGTGTGTGTGTGTGTGTGTGTGTGTGTGTGTATACTAGGAACTGGTGGGGTTTTAAGGACTTTGTATTGACATGTTTCTGTTTTAGTGGTTTAAGTTCATTCTCTTACAGCTGTTTTCATTAGAACACAGCCCCGGGTCAGGGACTTGTATTTAATTTCACATTTTTTGTGAACTTTCAGAGAAATATTTAGGTGAACACTGCACAGATCTGAGTTTGGTGATCCTGCATTAATTACACCTTACATGACATAAAAAGTGTTCTCTCTGTTGACCTGCAGTGGAATTATAGTTAGCGAAAGAAAGTTGTACACTAAAAAGACTTTTAAATGTAACTAACTCGGACGTATATTATCAGAGAAACATTGGGAATATAGACTTGGAGACCAATCGGATGTGCAGCCTTCCATGTTTCGTGGTTCATCGGATCATATCTAGAGGTTTGCGGCCTCTGTCCCTCCCTCACCATCGCTCCCCGACCTCCTTGCTCTCGCTTTCCTCTTGACGAGTGGATCTCAGCCTTCTCCCAAGCAACAACTTGGTAATGACAAATTAATCCTCCTGGAAACAAAACAAAATATCTATATTTCATCAGGCGGTGGTGGCGGTCGTTTAGCGTTGTCACAACAAGTTACATGTTAAAAGGCCTCCGCTCCGTCTTTGGCTTCTCAATCCAAGTTGAATAATTGAAAATATTTTCACTGACTGTCAGGCCCGGAGATGTGGAGCGGAGACACCGTCCCTGTGAGTCTCGCAGCTTCTTGTCTCTTGTTTTCTTAAGCTCTGACATGGCGTTGCCGCATGCCTCTACGTTGGCGTGTGGGTGATTTCTCAGTTGGGTTATACATGGAATGAGTGTGGGAATGTACTGAGGCTGCCCGGCTCTGACTTAAGCAGCCAAATGTCTCCACACAGCCTTGGATAAATATGGATGGGCAAATAACACGCATACAGATGAACAGTGTGACATGGGCAAAGCGGGGAATATACTCTGGCACACGGACAGGTGGATGTAGTAAACACCAGCGGCACATGCACGCACACAATCACAGAGACTCTGCTGCACAAAACCTGCATGTTTGTGAGTCTGTCAGGCCAATGGCAATCATGCATGTATGCATTTGTGTGCATTGTTTATGTGCCTGTGCCTGTTACTCTGTGTATGCATATGTGTGTGTGTGTGTTGGCGTGTTGGCTGCCAAACGTAGAGAGCAGGAAGAGGCTAGATGGTTGGAGGGGGTGTTTATTTATTCATTACCCAGCGGCCTCAGCGGTTTCAGGGGGACATGGCAACACTTGTCCTGGGCCCTTTAGCGCTGGTCTGTTTGTGGCCTGCTCTGGCCCTGCCAAAGCCTTCAGCTCTCACCTCCTCTGCTCTCTGCTCTCCTCTATTCATTCTGCCTTTTACTCTTTTTTACTTTGGATCCTGCTTAGGCTTTCACTTTTGTTTCTCTTATAATGTTCTGTGTTGCCTTTCCTCTGTTTGGTTCTTTCTTTCTGCACTTGGAAAGATTCTTATGCAACACATGATTCCCAGTAAAACAGCAACTTGGCATTTTGACATTTTGGTTTCTGTACTGATTAAATAACAGAGCATGTTGATTGATAAGATTGATTGATTTAGAGGTGTTGGTATAGGCACATGTTGAAGCCTTGGAACAGAGCCAGCTGTTTCCAGTCTTCATGCTAAGCTAAGCTAACTGGGTGTAGCCTTATCTTTAGTGGTATCAATCTTCTCGTCTAAATCTCTGCAATGACCTTCTGCCGATATATCATTGTCTGGTTTTTACAACTCTCAAATATTGATATATGCATTGGACAACAAAATATCCAGTTGGTTTAGAATGCATGCTATTGGCCCAAATCAATTTTGATGGTGGGTTTGGACACAAGAAGGAACAAATACAAATAATCTTCTAAACTGCCGAATGCTTACTGGTTGCTGTAGACTCCAGCATCCTGTCAACAGGACGCTGAGTTTAATTCCCTACACTTCCTTTGGTTTGAAGCATCACTAACCCAGTTTGTTTGGTAAACATGAGTGTGGAAATAACACTGAATATGAGTCAACTTGGTGACATATCTAGTGTTATTTTAAAGTTATATCAACAAGGAAAATACCCCCTTTTTAGAAAAGAAAAGGATTTTAAACAATACATAACAGACACATCTTTGTTTTGGTGAGACTAGACTGTGTATCTCAGAGATGCACTTTATTAGATAGCATGCTCTGTTACACTCATTTACTTGACTTTGTTTCCCTGCAAACAATACCGGTACTGTTAAGTTTCAGTGTATGAACTTGTCGAGATAAATGGCGGAGACATTTTTATTGGCCTCAGGGAAAATGTGGGCGCGCGCGTGTCTGCTCATAGTCTCACCTTCCAGTAAAGTCAATCAGCAACTGTCTCAGGGATGCAGACCTCTTCCAGAAAAGGTCTCACAAACAACTGCTTGGACGCTTTTACATCAACCCTTAAGGCGCCAGTATACGCCATCAGAGCAGCTGGTCGGGTGGTCCGATAGTTTTGGAAACCCCCTCCTCCCACAACTTTCTGAACTTTTTGGAATTTGGGGGGCTGTGTCTGACAATTTCTGTAACTTTCTGAAAACTAACAATCTGATTTTCACTCCCACGTCACGCTGTGATTGTCCAGCTGTGCGGAGGTGAACAAGGAGCCAAGATTTCAACATCTCTCAAGAACTCTGTTGCATCTCTCCCTCTCTGTGACGTCCGGCTCTGGTATACACTTTGTCTTCCGACGTGGTGGGAAATCGTAGTTCGTCAGTTTAACGTAAAGAAAAACATATTGGGGACAGACACATACAAACGTATCATAATAGAAGCTCACGCTGTGCTCCGCATGACCTCACTGGACTAATCTCCCCCATGTAGTGAGATCATCGATTCCCGTAACAAAAGAACTGAGCCGGGCACACATCTTGCTCCTGACCCTTCTCTCAACGCTCGGCCCGAGAGCGTGTTCAAACCCCGACCCGATCAATGGCCATACTGGGGGATCAATTTCTCAGTCTTTGGGGTGTCAAATGTGATATGGCATTACTTTGGCTGTGTGGCGTAAAGGAGCCCGGACGGACTGATGCTTCAAAGCTTTTGGTTCTTCTCATCAGTCGAACCATTCAAATCAAGATTCAGATTGGTGCGAGGTGATGAGAGGGGAAGAGATGAGGGGGTCGATCCTGTCTGCCCTCTTTGGTTTCCACAAGCTTGTTAGATTGGTACAGTCATCTTTGATTGATCGGTTGTTGCTTATAGAGTTTGTTTGGCGAGGTGATAATTTGTGAAGTGTTTTTGACTCGTAGGCTTTTTAATTTGTCTCCATCTTTGTTGAGGGTTGGGGGCAGAGGGGGTTTCTAAAGTGTACGTACTGTAAATAATCAGTTTTGGACTTTTCTGTGATTTTTACTTTACTGGATTTCCTGTTAGAGTTTGAGTCTCTGTTAGTATCTGCATCTATTCAGCCATGGTGGTTATCAGTGATTATAATAACTGCTTCAAAGAAACCGCTGTTGCTGCTCCAGGAAACATAAAACACACTTCCTGTAACAGTAAACAGTGTCTTTTTAATATTGAGATTGCGGATCTTCAATCGCCAACACATTTATGATAGCACTGTGGTCTGGGACCGATCAAAGATGAAACAGATAGCGGCTCTGTGTATAACGGGGCTCTGTGCTAAATGCTAACATCAGGCTAACATGCTGTTTAGCCGGCAGAACGTTGAGCATGTTTAACATCTTAGTTTAGCGTGTTAGCATGCTACGCTTAGCATGCAGGGAACGTGTCTGTTTGCACCAGATTTTATGACAATCCACAAATGTCAACATCATGGTGGCGCTAGAGGAAAATGTCAAAGAGACGCTTTTATTTTGTGAAGCTCAAATGTGAACTTTTAGTATCAGTGAGCTGAGAAGAAATTTGCATTTATGTGTAAGCAGTTTTTCATTGTTGTAGGTTTTCCAAGTCATTTACATTTATGTACTTATAACTATAGTGATGTAAAGTATATCTAAAAATGTAGTTGGTTACTATCTCTGTCTCTGATTCAAGTAAACTAACAGAACCTTAAAATTGTATTTATATATACTTATTGTATTAAATATACACTTTCCTCCTGTCATAACTGGTGTAACTCAAAGGTATTATTTATTTAGCATAATATGGACAGTGAAGCCTTTAATAATGATTCTTTTAGAATCAGTTATCGCTGTGAAATGTCGAATATAATTAGTTCTTTTGTTGCTTTTTACAAACTTTTAATTCAATCAATCGTGTTTGATTGTTGTATCGATGAATTATTTTCTTCTCGTCGTCTTCTAGAAGTTATAAGAAGGTTTCAGTTTGTTAGAAAACAAAACAAAGAGAATAGGGAGGAGAAAACGGTGCACAAGGAAACTGTACGAGGAACAATAGCAACCCTTAAAAAGAAAAAACACAAAAGCATAAAAATTTAATTGAAAAATAAAAACGATGTTATCCCATAAAAACATTCTAAATGGGCTTGGTAGGGCTGTGTATGGCGGGAAGCCACACGGTGTACCTAAGGCACTGCAAAGTGTTAACATGAAAAACACATCAGAGAGGAAGAGGAGGGGGGGGCGTGTGGCCTGTAGGGGTGTGCACGCACGGGAATGCAGACATGTGGCCGATACTTCTCACTTTGCACTTAGCGTGTGCATGATATGACTGCATCTACGATCTGCAACGATGTGGGTCACACTTTCTCCATTGCAGGTACGGTGTGTTGTTCTCAGGATGAAGCGAGAACAGTTCAGTGAGTAAATCACACATCTGCTTTGCAAAACTTAATTAGATTTACATTTGCATCTATGTGTACATGTTTGTGCTGTATGCACAGTATAGAAGGGCCCTCTCACCTCCGCGTGTTGTGGTGCTGAGTGATAGATCGGGGAGGGGGAAGTGAGGTGTTGTTCTTTAACGGGAGGAAATGTTACGCATTAATAAACTGGGATAATAAGAGACCAAATAGATGAATCCTGTTTTGTTTAAGTGAAATCGTAGCAGGTTGATTCAGATCTGTGCCTGTGATTCCATGAGCACTACTTAAAACTTACTTTTAAAAGTAATTTAAATGTCTAACCAACCTGCATTTCTACTATTTCATCTATTCTTCCAAAGAAACTCAGGCTTAGGTGTAGACGTAGTTGCACCATCAGTTCCAGACAAACCTGGTAAGTTTGTCATGAATACAAACAAATGTACTTTTAAATTCTGTAAGTTATGGCACCAAGTTTAGTCCGATACACAGAATCACACGCCACTCGTTTGGCACCTGAGGCTTAAACAAATTATACAAATTGAAATAAGATGATTTATGTTTGGAAGGTTGAAGGTTTGACTAAACTTCAAAAGTCAGCAGGGATTTAGAAATGCACAATTACATTTTTACAGCATTAATTATGATGAAAATGTTTGTATGTTTCTGTGCCAAACAGCAGGTATGCTTTTGGTTTAGTTGGAAGACAACTGAATACAATTTTTAATTTCCTGCCTGGTGGAGCGAACAAAGTTGAGACTTGTCAGGGCCTCGACGAGTCTAATTGCGGAAACAAAATGCCTCCAGCTAAGTTTTAACAAAAAGGTGTATTTGTGAAGTAGCCGTGTGTGTGTGCATGTGTGTGTGTGTACTCACATTTTCTTTTCTTTTTGATGATGAAGTAAAAGGGTATGTTTGTTTAGCATATCCTGGATTCCCAGATTCTTCCGCCACAGTGGAATGACTGAGGCAAAGAAAGAGATGAGCAAAGAAAAAGGAAAAGCAGTGGAGGAATTAGTCAGTTAAATATCTCAGGGACTTCCCCATCTTTGTCTCCTCTGAGTGTTTACATCAAACAACGTCTGAGTGTTAAAGTTTGCAGGAAGCCACACAGGGCCTGCGATCACGCAGCAGCACTGACAGGAATGCCCTAAAACTATTAGCTCGTTGTCTCTCTGACACCATCACACACTTTCTTGCTCTGCTTGTTCCATCTCTCTCTCTCTCGCACATCAATTTAAACAGAATAGTGTAACAGCGGTAAACACGGGCAGATGTGTGCACAAACACATATACTGAAGGGCCATACATATAGACACGCAACCTTTTTTATAAAAGAGCATTTCAAAGAGCGTGCATGCTGCGGTGTGTTCCACATCCGCTACAGTCACTACGTCCTTTTTAAGTAAAATATGTCAAACCATCATGGACCCCAGAGACGTCTCGTTATGAGCTCCGACTGCGACTTTTTAGTCACCACTGAGGTCATATGAACCCTTAACCCTGCATTCAAGCTCACATTACACCACCTCTCGTTCAACCCATCGCTGTTACAAGATCAAATAATATCTGAGGATCTGATCCAGGACCTGTAGCTAATAGCCACCTCGGCGCGCTCGGCTCCGGGACTCATAATGGAATGAGCAGAGCTGTGGACTTGCTGCCGTTTTGGCCAGAGGCATTAATCAATTTCCCCCTTGTGAGGGGCCGGGCCATGGAGTTCACTGTTTGCAGGGTTTGATAAGAGGAAGCCGAGCAGGGACCTTTAGTTTGGCCTAATGTCAGGTTCACCATCAGATAAACACACTGATTTGATCTCACTGCTGCAGGGAGGAGATGACTCTTGCTGCACTCAGTGGAATTCTTACTGTGTGTGTGTGTGTGTGTGTGTGTGTGTGTGTGTGTGTGTGTGTGTGTGTGTGTGTGTAAAGGTCTATGTGTGTATACATGCAAACGTACATTGAATCTAAGTGCTGTGTGTTTCATTTTCAAACAAACATCTGATAATATCTGCAACAGCACAACATAACTCCCTGGTTGTGTCTGCAGAGTATTATTAGTTATCGTCAGACAACATTTTCCCAAAACTTGTTTTTAAAGAATAAGTCCTTTTAATCGTTTAGCCCATCAACATAAACATCAATGGATTTTTGATACTTGTGTACGACGCATTAAGGGACAAACGTTTGCAAATCTCAGCTTCTCAAACATCAGGATTTGTTTTATATCCGTGCAAATGAAAGATCTTCAAAAGTTTACATTTGGAATTTCACTCTCAACAGTTTAAGAACTTTGATTGGGTCTTTCAAAGCAACACGAGACGACTAAAGGAGCGACACGCCGCACATTATCGACGCCATCTATTTAGTGCAGTCGTATTGATCAGAACAAGGGCGAAATAAGTTAACATGTCAAAGGTAGGAAGTCATGGCAATACACCAAATGGAGACAAACTGAAACAACAAGCAGAAGATCAATATGCCAATATATCTGGCAGCTATACGAACATGCATCCTGCGAATTGGCAAAACATGAGAGCACGAAACCTTTAAGCCCCAACTGTTTATCAGTCCTTATGCTGATTGTGTTACTTAAAGTTAGTTATTTGTTGTTTACCACCTTCTGCGACAACGTACAATGCATCACAGAGGTTGTAGATGCTAACATGCAACACAGAGTGCATTCAGTTTTTAAAGCAAATTAGAGACGGAAAGTTCAACACGTACTTCACACTCTTTGCACTCCATTATTATTCGTCTCCATCATCGCTGCTGAAACGTGAGCGATGGATTGTATTAGCTCTCGGGCTACAGTACATTCAGAGCACCTCTAAACTTCTTAAACAGCCACATCACACATACATGAATCAAATAATCATTTTTTCATAATCTATAAACCATGTTTTGGGTCCTATAATAAAAGATGTGTGTGTTTTAAGACGGCGAGTATTTGCATTGCTCATCTTCCCATAATCGCTTCTTCTTATGAGACTTTCAGCTCAGTGCCATGAATGTCTTCAAGGATAAAGTATGGGTCATGTAAACTTTAAGTGTTTTGTCTAATGCTCTCATCCATCTATCCCACCGTCTCTTTCCCCTTTTAATTGCCGAAAACACTTCAACCACTAAACCCTCAACCTGTTCACATTAGATGAGCTCTGTTTGTGCTTTGATAACCTCTCTCAGGCGGCTTCTCAACAGGAACGCTGATGAGAGGGTATATTAAGGCTGTTAAACGGTTGAGGAGGGCTGGGGGCTTCAGGGAGCCCAAAGAGACAAGAACCTTTATTGGAAATGTAATTTTTGTTTGTCTGCAATTACCTCCCTGCTCATTTGTTTTACAGACGCTGTTGTTATAGTGAGGAGAGAGATCGGTGGAGTCTCCCTAGGATTGCTCTTCTGAGAGGCTGCAGTTTATTACAAATGGGAAAGCTTTCATTGCAGATTGCCCCAGCGCTTCGCAGCGGTACGTGACCCATCTCAGGCATCGAGGGTCGACTCTGTAGGGTTGGATTTACTCACAGAGTGCACAGACAAGACATTGATTGTGTTTGTGGACGTACACATGTGACTTGTACATACGAGTATTGTGTTTATAAATGAGTAATGGGAGCTAGAGAGGGAATGTGGGTGAGATGGCATGAAATTATTGTGAGGAAAGTGTGTGTCTATGGTTTATGCATCCCCATGTGGTTTAACAGTGTAGTATGCTGTGCAATGAGCTGGTTTACATTAAGCATGCTCGAATTTCCATCTGATTTAACAATGTTATTTCCATTTTCTTTTTTAAATGCCCATCAATAACATGCATGTCGCGTGATTTTGAAACGTTATGAACATCTTCGTCTGGAAAATATGGTACCTAATCTCCGTTTAAGTTAAAAACAACCAACGTGAATTATGTATTTTATTTTAGTTAATGCATTCTTTCAAAGCTGAAGGATGAAATCATTATCCATAATGTAGAAAGGGTTGTTCCCTGTGACAAACCCAACGCTGCAGTTCTCTTCAACACTACAGATCTTTTTTAGCTTCTTTCAGCACGTTGTTTTGGTGTTATGGATCGCAACATTACTGTTTTGGTTCAGTCTCACTCCTCTAATCAGCGTAGTTTACCGCTGCAGCTGCATCATTAGCTCTAAAAAGAACTACTTTACACTCCCTATCCTGCACCACACAGCAGACACAGTGAGCCACGACTCAGACATTTCCCTCTGGAGTTGATGGAAACCAAAACAGAGCTAAAAAAAGTCAATATTGGACGTAAGGGGAAACACAACTACAACTGTTGCTACATTTCTCCTGCATGTGTTAAACGTTTACACATCACTATCAACTTTATCAGGTGGTAATATGTCAAGGTCAGTGTGATGCCCTGCCCACAAGCAACCAAAACAAAAAGATTTAAATGTGAATAAAGAAATCCCTTTTTAAAATGTTCTTATATGAACAACAATGAGGAAGACATGCACGTATGTGGTTCTGTTTTCCTATTATGCAGCACTATACATGTTAATAATCATC
Source organism: Cottoperca gobio (assembly GCF_900634415.1). Taxonomy (NCBI): domain Eukaryota; kingdom Metazoa; phylum Chordata; class Actinopteri; order Perciformes; family Bovichtidae; genus Cottoperca; species Cottoperca gobio. The sequence goes on along the minus strand of NC_041369.1, from coordinate 20,859,176 downwards.
TTAGGAGACGCTAATCACTTTATCATCAGGGAAAATGTCTTTAATAAGGTCACCGCCCCCTGACCTCTGCCCTTATAAAAGAACAGGCCAGTTGTAGTTATTACTTTGCCCCACACTGCGAAGCACCATTATCGCTGCTAGGATGTGCTGGGGTGGGGGGGCTCGGAGGGGGTGGGGGGGGGGTAATTTGATTGGAGCAAAATTAGGGACTCCAAAGCCGAGGCATTATGGGAGAGTTCCTCGTCGGTCTCTTTAGCCTCACTTCCTCCATATTTCTCAGCTTGATTAAAAATTGATCGGCAACGGCAATGTGAATATATTATCGGGGCCATTATTCACCCCTGACAGATAATTGGATGGTATACACAACTCTATTTTCTTTGGGGGCAATGCCATCACTTGTGTGTGTGTGTGTGTGTGTGTGAGAGAAGAAGAGTGAAGAAGAGAGTGAGTGAGTACTGGATGGATAGATGGTTCAGCTGGATCCTTTTTTATTGTAAGTCAATAAATCACTCCCTCTCCTCCATCCCTCCATCCCAGCCCTGCTGTCACAGGCCGTATATGATGGATATGTTATTAAAACATCATATAAAGCATAAAATTATTGTCTGGTAATCACTCATAACCTATTCTCATACACATTTGGAATACAGCCATGAAATACATTTCGTTAGATAAAACCAACATGGATTTGGATTTGCTTTGTGCTTACGCTTCATCTCAAATTCACTTACTACCAAAGATTGACTTTTACTCTAAAAAGCAGCAGAGCTGTGAACATGTGTGTGAATAAGCCCGTCTGATAGCAGTTAGCTAGCATAGCCGCGGGCGCAGATGGATATTGGAATGAGCAGAATGCAATGTGTGCTCGGTGGCTAATGCTATTTGCTATTCGCCCAAGGCTTAGCTTGCTGCCATTTTCACGCCTTCTTAATGTCTTAAACTGCATGAAGAAAGAGATGGCTTGCACAACATGGTATGAACCCATGCACAGTTGCTCTGCAAATAATGGAGGGTATGTTGTCAGCAGTTTGTTGCCTTTAAGGACTACTTTGACATTTGGTATTCTTTGCAAGCCAAATTCAATTGTGCAAGAAAAAGTTGGTACATTTCGTCCCTTAGCTCACTAGAAAGTGTGTCTTATCTGTCAAAGCTAACATAATTTATGCTAATTACCTAACCTAACCCTAACCCTAACCCTAACCCTAACTTCCAATGATGGATATGTAAAATACATAATTTCCTCCGTGTGGAAGGATTTTTTCCAAGCAATGTGCTTCAAATGAACTCAAACATCTTGTAAATAATACCACAAGTGAACTGGTCATTGGCAACGAGTGATGCCTTTATTAGAGCAGATCTGGCTGCATGGCTTTAGGAGCAGTGCAGAAGAAGCATGGCCTGTTTTGACGTCACAGCATTTAATTAGTGGAATACACAGAATCCTGCCTGCCTGCATTTTATGTTGCCAAGAAGAAAAATAATAGCCGAGCGAGATAGAAAGAGAGATTCCTGGAGGTGAGTTGGCAGCGCTGGTTGTTCCACATGTCTGACACCACGGAAGTGAAGACTGGCAGCTCGAGCCTATTACCCAAAGTAAATCTTTTTCTACAGAGGCAGTTATACCGACCCCCCCCTCCCCATGTACAAATCAAATTAGTAGCTATGATCTGACTGATAGAAAGGCCTCTCAGGAAATGACATGTGTCTGTAACATTATTTGCAGCCATGCTAGCTCCCACATGATCCATCCGGTGCTGCTCAGTTAACTCCCCATTCTTTCTCTCTTTCACTTTTCTCATTCTGACTTTCTTTTTATTCAGTTCCTCCCTCTCCCCCCCCCCTCTTTATCGCTCTCTCTCTCTCTTCTTCTACATGGTTCATTCATTCCTTCTCCCCTCTCCTCTCATAACTTTAATGTAATGGCACTTCTCCAGCATCGCTCCCTAATTTTCCCCTCTCTCCGTCTCTCCCACTCTCTCTCTTTCTCTCCTTGTGGGGGGAAAAACACTGCTTTCCCCCCACAAAGACGCTTCTCCTGAGTGGAAATTACCGGCGGAGATTAATAACGACATTAGGCAGTAATGATGCTGCACCGAATGAAATATTTATTAAAGATCCCTCTGCTAGCAATTAGCATGGCATGTAATCGTTCAGCACAAGAAATCAAGATGATTGTGCCGCAGTCCCCCATCCCCTTATCGCTCTCTTTTCAGATCCTCCTCCCCACAGTTGAAAACAACCCCCTGCACAGCTTCGACCCCCCCCCCCCCCTCCCCCCATCCCTCGCTACCATCACTGCAAACATTTACAGCCTCTTCCCCTGATGTCTCCTCTCCATGACAGCAGTAGCTTTGGGAGGTTATGGAGGGCGTCTGTGTGTGTGTGTGTGTGTGTGTGTGTGTGTGTGTGTGTGTGTGTGTGTGTGTGTGTGTGTGTGTGTTGAGGGGTGGTAGTGGTAGTGGTGGAGGTCCTGCCTGGGCGTCCAATCTTAATTACAAGCACTCTGCCTTAAGCCAGGGAAAACACTCCACCAGGCAATTACATTGTCAAGGATGCAGACTTCAGGAATTGCTGTTGATCGGCTCAGGAGGACGTAGAAGTCAGACCGCAGGCGCGTCAAAGAGTGCCGGCGTTTCGTCTTCGTTCCAAATTCCTGCCAAGTTGTCCGGGGCAGAAGCGGAGTGAGAGAAAACCTTATTATTGGATGCCTGTCTTGAGTCTTGGCGTCCACTCACTTCCAAAAGCCTAAAGGGACAAGTTAACACAAGTTGCATAGAAGTTTTCCATCCCAGAGATTTCACTCGCATAACTTTGTTTTTAAAACTTTAGAGCACGGCCTAATCTATGCAGCAAAGATACACCAGTTATTGTTACCGTGCACTTTACTAAATGCTAATATTTGGAAGATGATATGTCGTGTAATCGGTGACATGAAAATACAATAATTCCTTAGAGGCGGTAAAACCCTGCACCGAATAATTTCAAGGATGGACTGCCCTTGAGGATGCGCGCCCTTGTTTGTGTTCACACAAGCATGACCTCATTTTCAAGTCGTCACCTGAGAAGGACAATGGAGAGAAGGAGGCGTGAAGGAGACAATGAGGAGGAAGAGGAAAGGCGGGGAGGGGGGTGTAGGGGGAGGGGGGGTGTTGTTGTTACAGAATAGGTCAGAGGTCAGATAATCAAAAGTGTCCGTTTATTGGCTACATCATCAAACCTCAAGGAGCTCATCAATGCGACCGGTCAGGCGTGTGGCTCTACTAATCAGCTCCCAAACCAGTGTTTAGCCATGCCAACGCCATCCTCCGGATGACAAGAAAGAGACAGAATGAGTGAAAGGAAGACTCAGAGGGGGGAAAAGGAGAGGGGTGGGGGGGGGGGGGGGTACGGATCGGAGAGTGGGCTAATGTAATAGTAGATCACTTCACAAACCCTGACAAAGGGTGGCGGGGGGAGACGGATCAATTTGCAATATCGTGGGCTGCGGCCCTGCCAACAAAGGCAGGACATGAAAGCAAGCACATTAAGTGATGCTCTTGTATGAACTCTGGCAATCAATAAACATCAGGGGCAGAGGGGGGGGGGGGGGCAGAGTGTGTGAGGGAGAGAGAGGGAAGTAAAGAAGAACTGAAGAGAGGGAAAGAGAGAGAACAATAGATGTTGAAGATAACGCTGTGATATCTAACGACAGAGTTCTTTGTTTGACAAACTTTGTCGCCGTTCTTCACTCACATTGTTAATTAGATAGTTATCTTTAGCCCTTTGATGGATTAGATAAGCCGTTAATTAATCTTTGAATCTAATTAACTGTCTTGCTATTAATAGGTTGTGGCCACATTATTGTACCTTTGACAGTCACTTGAGTGAGGATTCATATCCACAGTTCAGGCGTGAGGAGTGACGCTTCTCTGGACAGTTTTAAAAAGGTCATTCATGAATCTTAATTTCTAAAACTAAAATAAATTCTTTATTGCAAGTCCGGCTGGTTTTTCGATGTAGATAATTTAAGTGTGTTTGCATCGTCCTCTTGCCGTACTGTACAGTCCAACAATACATTCACAGTGACAGACGTCGTATTTAACCTCAACAAACAGTAAAGGAGAACTCACACGGTCAATCCTCGCAGCATAATGACCACAATGTTTTTACCACTTTCTAGAAAAGATCCAGTGTGTATATTTCCTTTTCCCTTTGTTCAGTATTGACTTCAGCGTGCAACCTGGAGATATATCTCCTGTTGCCGTGTGGAGACAGTGTTTCCTATAACCTCTCCACAGAAGTAATTTCCCTTTGGGACAATGAAATCTACCTTGACCTTGATCTTAAGAACGTGGACGATACGGAGGCAGCTGCAGGAGAAGAGGACAAGTTGGAGTTAAGTGAAAATGAAAAACAGAAATGTCCTCTGTGTTTTATCCGGATGAATCCTGCGGAGATCAAAGGTCACTTTAACAAGGGGACATTGAAAGTTTTATTTATAGGGAGGTCTTACTATAATATTTCATCTTACCTGATGCCAAATCTTTAGAAAGCTTCTCGTTAAACTATGTGCTTAATAAATACAATACATGACTTTATTTAGTATTGGGCTAAACTTCTTTTTAAAAATGTTATTGATTGATCAGTTGTCAAAACTATCTTTTAGTTTAAGAGTAAATGTTAGGCTAATATTATTCTGAAACAGATTTAGACCGGGTGACGTGCAGCGTCTCACGGCTGCTATGATAATTCATATTGTGTATTCACGTGATTATGAAAAACATTTAAAGTTAAGTGAAGTTAATTTTTGATTTATGTAAAGATGCAAAAGACTAAAGAGCTTTGCTTAAGTAGAATAACCTCTAAGTGCGATGTAACTTTAAAGAGTGATCTTATGTGTAATATTTATATATTAAAAAATAAATAAATAAATAATAATTATAATAATTATATGGAAGTAGACAAAGTGAGGAAAAGGAAATAATATAATATATAATATATAGTATATATATAATATCAATAATAATAATAATAATAACAATAATAATAATAATAATAATAATAATTCATATAAAACATATTCCAGTGCGTTTGCAGAGTCATTTAGGGAAGAGAGAGAAATACAGGGACAGTGCCATTTATCCTCTTTACCTGCTGTGTGTGTGTGTGTGTATGTGCGTATGTGTGTGTGTGTGTGTGTGTGTGTGTGTGTGTGTGTGTGTGTGTGTGTGTGTGTGTGTGTTGTATGTGTGTAACAGGTCCTGAGCCATTGTGCTAGTGAGACAGAAGCCTTTGCCCACTCTTTGATGCCCCCTCCAGAGCTTTCCAGCATTCTCTGTCAAGGGCCTGGCTATTCCACAACACACACACACACACACACACACACACACACACACACACACACACACACACACACACACACACACACACACACACACACAGTATCTCCCCGCTGGGACCAGGGAGCTTCATTTGCATTATGATGGCAGGCAGATTAAGTACATTCCACTGCACACTAAAGGGACTCAGAATAACACACAAACACACACACATCCACACACTTGTCTTTGGGCCAGTAAGGCAGGCTTCGAACAAAACTGGTGCCCAGTGCAGGGTACCAATCCCATTACTTGCCCCGTCCTCTGTTGCCCCCTCCCTCTCAAGAGAACAAAGACGGAGACATCGAAAGGATCTAAACCTCACTGAATCAGGGCGGGAGGAGGAAGAGAAGGGCTGAGAGATTGGGGGGAGAGAGGAGAAAGATGAGAGGAAGGGAGGGTGTCAGGGTGGGGCTGGTGTTGGAAAGGGAGAAATAACTCTGACAGGCAGCTAGAGGGACTAAGCTCATTTAGATAAATCGACATCCCCAGCTGAGATAAAACCAATGATGATTTGTACTGTATCTTCAGGGGATAAAAGCCATTCTATTGGATTTCATAGGGCCCCGGCGTCCTGGGATTTCACAGGCCCCGGCACAGAGCGATTGTGTGAGTCTCAGCATGGAGGGACAGGCCGCTGGAGAGGGGAGGAAGGGTGACTCCTGCTATGAGAGAGGAGAAAATTCCCATCATTACTGGGAAATGTCAAACACAACACAGGAGGTGGAGGGAGGGACTGCGAGAGGTGATGCCAGAGTGTTTCTGTCTCGCTGTATTCTGTGTCTTCCTCTGCCTGCCTCTCTCTCAGGGCAAAAGACTTAGTGAGTAATCTGCTGTTGAAGCTGTGTTAAGGGTTCAGCTTTCAGCCAGGTTTAGGTCCCAGGCATGAATTAGTACTTAAAGCATTTGCGAAAGCAGTTCCTTCGTCAAGGAAATCGAGATTGTAGTAGTTGTGAAACTTAAGATCGTTAGGAATTTCTCCCACTTCCCTGATCATTGCCTCAGCTCTTTAGAGTTTAGACTTCACATAGCAGACGGGGAAACTGCTGAAATACCTCTTGTTCTGCTGTAACTTATCTGCTGCAGGTTTGGAAACCTTATTCGGCAATACCACGATATCGAGGCAAACGAAGCTTCCCAAATGAGCTTAAAGTTTCAAATCTCTTTTTCTGCATAGAAGCGACAATCAAGTTGAGAATGAAACACGATCAGCTGTTATTTATTCAAACAGTAAAATCCTGCAATACAGATTTAACATTACACTCCTGTAACTTTGTCAGAGTTACTTTTCAACAACATTGATGCAGCTCAAGCAGAGATCTCATCGATTCCTCTTCCCTGCCAAAACCTCACGTCGGCATTACCCACAATGCAACGCGACAAGTGAAGTTGGCAGTCATGTAGCCGGGCGCTGCTAGCCTGAAGCAGAGATGTGGAGTCTTCTACAGAGGTCTGATCGCTTCTTTATAACACCCCCCCCCCCCCATCCACCACCTCCACCGCCCCCGCAACTTGTTTCACATATGCAGCAGCACTCCCGCAGACTTGTACACAGATTTGTAGTTTAACATTTGAAAGTTGGAAAATCTGCTTCATCAGGAGTGTGTAGATGTGGTGTGTGTGTGTGTGTGTGATTAGATTTTATTGCAACATTATAAAACGATCACACGACTGAATAATTCAGATTTAAATGTGGTGAAGAATCTTAATCGGTGCACACAAATACATTACATCACCTTTGTTTTTTCACAGTTTCATCTTCAAACCAGTGAGAAAAGCTCAGAGAGAGAGAAACTCTCTGAAGAATAAGATAACTGAGCTTTACATTTGACATCGATCACTTTAAAATGCTTTTCCCCGACTCCAAAAGAAAGTAAACGGGGAAAGTGTCTCCCCAAGTCAGCTGTTGTTGCTTAAATTAAAAACAATTGCTCATTCCTAAACTCTGTATAATTGTATATGTTAGTGCTGCTCAGCTCAGCATAAAGTGTAACAGCACACACAGATGTAATTAGCGGGTAATAAGCGAACATTATAACATGTACTTAGTTTCACATCTAGGATTTGATATTTATCAGGTAATAAAATAGTAGGCTATAAACAGTTCTATGTTCAAGATGTAATTATTAGCCTAATTTAAGTATTTGATGATACAATTCCTAGATTTAAATGTTAATAATCAGATCTTTTGCCTTTATTTAACTCATGTTCCTCTGGGTCTATTTGGTTCTCATGGCAGCAGTGCTTTACTCATTAATAATAAAGGCGGCGTGATCTTTCTCTACATTGAAAACTTCCACATTTAGATTTAGATCTTCCCTCCTCACCTTCCGTAGCCTCAGGTAAAGAGCTCTGCAAAACTGAAGAGTCTGTGAAACCCTCCCCACAAATTAAAAAGTAATTAATGTCTCTACCTTGATCGTACAGTGCCGACCTCCCTCCATCCTCACTGAAAATATGAGTGCGCTGTAAAGTGGTCCCTTCATAATCCTGTATTTAAGTAGAGGTCTGGAAGACTCCACCTTGCTAGAAAAAAAAATCAACTCCATTGCATTAGGGCAATTAGAACATCTTGGCCTAAATAATAAACTTAAAACCCCACAGTCTATGTTCAATATTTCATCTTTTATTCAGGTACTGGGAGTGCTTCTATAGTGAATACACTTTCTCCACAGCATAGGCTCTGTAATGCAGGTATTTTTCTTGGGAGGCTTTTAGGGGGGTAGTTAGGTAAAAGCCATTGGAACAGCCCTCCCCTGCCCATTCCTGGGGCTGAATAATGAATCTTTCACCTGCGTCCTGCAGCATATCCGGCCGGCCAAATGTGAAGGAGAGTTATTTAAAGGTCAGTTTCTCTAAGCAGCAGACTGAAAACTGTGCTGTGAACAAACCAGTACTGCATTGTCAGGGGTTCAGTTTATCCCCCCAAATATTATGTTTCTTAAGTTATGTGACCAGGAGATGGCCCTGACATATTACCTCAAGTTTCCTTTGGTGGTTTTAATCAACTATGTGCAAAAACAGACTTGATAAAGGACACTTAAATCAAACTGATGCATCAATTATTGCAGGACGCAGCTCAAAGATGTCTTTATTTGTCAAACGGGACAAGTTAGCTTAACGTGAAGCAGACAGTACAGATGCTGCATAGATGGAGTGTGGCCAAAGTTCTTGAGCAGAACATTAAGGGTACCAAAGACGTCGGATACAATCTCACTAATTAATAGTTTAAGTGTCCTGCACGATGGTGACTCTCGCTTGCAACACCCCCCCCCCCTTTCACTTCAAAGTGCAAAAACCACACTAACAGTTAAAATAAGTATTTTTCTTCAATGTATGGGCGGACAAAAGGGTCGAGCAAGATCCAACCCACGTGCCAGCTCCTCTGTTGCTCTGTGCACACTGTCTGCAACAATGCTGGCGTCCACACACTCTTGCGGTTAGATCTGTGGATTAATCTTCAGCAAGTAAACAGGAAGGCAGAAAACAGGAAAAAGCTGCATGTGAAGCCTCTTTGTTAAATATTTTACAGTGCATGTCACCAACACGCCGCTGTCTATCTGGTTGTCGGCTTGTTTTGGAAGGAGGTGAAAGACAAGGTCACTATAATAAATTACAAGGTTGGTGGAGGTTTGAAGGTACGCATCAGGGTTTGAGGAACCCCATGCAGCAGGCCTAAACTCTCTTTAACAGTTATTTTGAGTAACAGTACAGTAGTATTAGGAAACATCTCTCTAAGTTAACATCAGACTAACACCCAACAAAGCTCAAGAGGTGAAAGAAGTCTTTTTACAGAGACAGTGACCAAACTAACGTGGAGCCGTAAGCGGGGTTAGCAGTAATTAGCACTTGTGGGTGCCCCGTTAAATTGAATTTAACGACAACACAGCAGTCTCACTGAGTGCGAACTAATCCTGGACTCTGGAGCATTATGGTTAATGGTCCCGAAAGAAAATGATGGCCTTTCAAAAGCAAAACCAATTAACACAAAGTGGAGATGTCTAGTGCTGAGCTTTCCAAATCTCATAAGAACTTCTGCCCTCGTATTATATAACTGGATTTCTCTTCATTTTGAATAATGAAGGGGGTAAGGAAGCATGACATAATATAGCTATCATAACTCTGAGTCCAATGAAAGAAAAGTGGGACATGTTTCACACAGCGGCAGTGTAAGCCAGACAGTAATGTTTTACTCCTGCAGACTTACTGCTGCTTCACTTTAGTCTTTTTCATCCAAAAAGAAAAATACTTTCAGGGACCCAATAAAGCTTCCATATCACTTGAAAACCACGTTTGACAAACTGTTTGAATTGTTTACATCAATGTTAAACTAGCTTGCATTCTTCTTCTTCCCTTTCTTTGTTGGGGCATTGGAGAATATCTTGGCGAATTACTGCCGCCTGTGTCGTGCATGTGCCTCGTCGTGCACGAGATAAACAAAACTTCCAAAATCTCCAAAGAGAACATTTAAGAAAGAATGAAGACTTGCCTTAAAGTGTTCCGTTTTTCTATTTGTATCTCCAAGCAGACGAGGTATTATGTCCTGTTACTATTTGACTATAAAGTCTGGTGTTTTGCTTCTTCAGAAACCCCTCAAGGGCCCTTTGGAAGTCCTTCTCCCCTTCTCAGTTGGAGAATACATTTTGAAGTAAACTCATGAATAGTAATGAAACACAACAGTACCTTTTTCAAGTCTGTTGTGAGCCAGTCAAGTTGCTTTTCCGATCTCACCAGGACTTGGCCTCAATTCCCTATCTGTCCTGAGATTCTCTCTCCCACCTGCTGTGTGGAGAAGCATGCTGGCATTGAAACACTATCCACACTTCGAGTGGAGAGTTTTAGTGTCTAAATGTTGTTTCAGAAGGGGTTTTCACCCGGACATGAAGGAAGTCTGGTACACATTTTAAATACGTGTAAAAATTCCAATTGTTGCATTGGCAATCAACTGTTTCAGTACAGCTTGTATCACCTCTGAGGAAATACGCTTATACGTGTGATAGAGTGTCGGAGACTGAAGTCCAGTAAGACTTCGTGAGTTTCTGTGGTATCGAGGCCGGTCCCAGCCATATATCAACGTAATTAAAGGCTGGTGTAATGACGCAGGGCCTCGGCAGCATGATTTCTGTCTGATCGCCACGCTGCTTCATTAAGACCACTCAAGCTAACGAGCTGTGGCTGTAATAAAGTCCTCCCCCCGGTCTGCCGCAGTGATGAAGGAGCTACCCAAAGCAAGCTGAGCCAAGGCCCTAGATAGAATTAACACGGGAAAGGTTTCAGCTTAACTTACTTTGTGACTGCTGGTGGCCTGGTGATGGAGTCAAGGCACTTTTTCTATAACATTGTCATAGCCTAGAAGGTATTTGAACTATTTCGCACCACTCTGTATGATAGCAACGTACTGGCAGGGCGTCGGAGCATATTTGGCTACTTTGAAAGGGTGCTGGCAGGTTCAGTTTATGCGTCTGTTGATGCTGTCTTACATAACCGGAACCACTGAGGCATCAGATATCAGAAACACTGGAGTTAATCAATGATGTCATCTGAAAACCTTTTCGGAAATCATGCCTCTGCTTTATTTCTGGGAATAATTGACATTGAATAAAGCTCAGTATCCTCACCTCACATCTGCTAATTAGTGTAAACCCATCCGTCCATTTATCCATCCTTCCTTTCCTTCCTTCCTTCCTTTCCTTCCTTTTATTTCCTTCCTTCCTGGTCCAGTTTGTGGTGTCAGCACCCTGAGCACAGTAGCCCATGTAGCCTCTTTTCCAGCCACGTCCAGCTGCTCCTGGGGGATCCCGAGGCGTTCCCACGCTGGCCGGAACAAGTCAACCCCTTCAGCAGGTTCTGGGTGTGCCTTAGGGTGTCCTTCCCATCGGACGTGCCCGGACTACTTCCACAGTCTGCCAAGCATCTACTGGCATCTGATGCCCGAGTTTGAGGTTCAGCTGAGCGATACAGAATCAATGGAAACAAGAAAGCAATAGAAGGCGAACTATATGCAGTCCGCATGAAACTACACACACGTGAACAAGTAGTAGTTTCACACATTGGTGCTGGAAGGTCAATACAGTCAATAAAGTAATCTAGAATCTCTTAAACTAGGTCTACCTAGCCAATGGATGGACATTCTCCCAAACTTGTATGTGATTTTACTTGAAAACATAAGGGACTATGTATATTAAAGCTTGGCAATTACCAATTAAAACTTATCTTGCATAGTTGAGAGGCTCTGATTGGCCTGTCATAGTCATGTATAAATCTTTGGGTTGTATTGTGTGCGTAGGATACATATATTTAAATCTCTGCTCTGGTATTAGCTGTGAATAGATACTATAGTTCAGATCTCCTGTGAACATCAACACAGTGTTTTCACCAGCAACGACTATTCACAGTATTTTCCAATTAGTTGCAGCAGCCACTGATTTTCTACTGGTTCATGGAAACGGTTGGCTGTGATTAGTCACACAATACGACATTAACCTGTGAATTAAAATTCCTCCATGCAATTTGATGGGTGATTTAATTCCAGCATCGTGCCACCCTTCCCTCCCTGCATCCTCCCACCCGTCCTTCCTCTGCCCATTTCTCCCTGTCCTCATCCTCCCGACATCTACCCACACTCTCTTGTCTCTCTCTCTTTCTCCATTCGCCGTGGGCTAATCCCATTATGAATTCTTTATATAGCCTTTTCCCTTAATGATCAGTGGGGCCTACTCCAATTCTGATTACTATTGTACACTTAGCACTACATAAAGCAGGGGATTAATATGCCCCGCTAGGATCGTTGCTATGGATCCACTCGTTGCCTTCCTAGGGATGTTGCTGCCGCTTCAATTGGCCATAAATCGCTCTCCCCAGTGGCTTCCCACGTACCAGACATGGCATGGAAGAATAGGGGGTGAATCTCTCTCTCTCGTGGTCTCTCCTCTCTCCCTGGACCCAGACGAAAGTGATCTGCTCTATAATTCATGACCTAGCGTTTTCTCTTTCTTCTACTCTCAAATGTTTTCTCTCTTTGCCGAAGACGCTGTAGTAACGGTCCTCCTCTGTAACCTTTGCCCCGTGAAAAGATACCGTAAGAGTGGGTGGGCATCATACATGGACGCAGGCTGCGAAAGAGGGGTTTTAAAGATGTAATGTATTCAGAAAAGAGCTGTGTGATGTCAAACATGAACATGAGGATGGAGGGTGTTAATGGGCTCAGCTGTGTTTCTTTGGTTTCACTGAGGAATTCTGTGAGTGCTAACAAGCCGTTTCAAAGCAAGTGCAGGAGGACAAAAAAGTACAGTGAGAACTTTTCCCATGAGTTTCTACTGAAGAAACGTCCAAACCTTCAATTTGGGCCTAAAGACGTGCAGGTTAGACCTTCACATGACTTGACATGTAATTCCAAACAGCTCCCCTCGCCCTGTTTAAAATTTATGACTCAAAAATGTACAGTTTGATCTTTAAAAAATGTGTTCTTAAGTTAAAGGTTGGGAATATTGACTCATTCCCCTCCGTGTTTCACTTTCATGTCGGCAGTTAGAGTATTTTGTGAAACTATTTTTACCTCTCAGATGGAGAATGAGTCATGAAACTATTTATGGGAGAAGAAACAAAAATTCAAATGGAGGAAAACTGAGACGTCTTTATGGTGTCCTGTTGGCTCCTGTAGCAGTGGAGGAAGATTTCTCTTTTATTTGGCGCGGACGCATCCCGCCTCTTTCTTCTCTGGTTTTAAGTGAAACAAGTCAAACGGCGTAGTTTGAGGCTCGGCGAGCTCTGGGGACACCTGCCGGGAACCAGCCAGAAACACCTCCTTTTGATTCTTGTTTCTTTGTAGTTGCAGTCTACCCTGTGAGTATCTTCATCACCAGCCGACTGCGTCCTGCTGTTTTCTGCTTTCCCTTTACTTTGCTCTGAACATGAGTGGTAACAGTGGTAACAGTGGTATTGCTCAGCATTGAGCACCGTTATTGTTACGGGAGAAAGGATTGTGATTGCATAATCTTTTTCCGTTGTAATCCCACCTCCATTATGTCCTTCCATGGCTTTATGGAGTATAAATGTATTGGAAATACTGTGATAGGGATCCTTTTAGTTCACCACAGATCATAGTATTCACTCACAAAACCTGGACGACTAATACTTTTTGCAGTTAAAGAGTAACTTAAGTTCCCCACGGACCACAGAAGTGCGTTACCATGTGTTGATAACATACTGTGAAGCTCGGTTTATACTTGATGAAAGGTGTTAAAGGGTTTGACAGTGGGCCTTGACATCAGCTCTGGTGTCCACCACAACCCTTTAAGGTTCTATACATCCCCACTTCATGTAGTGTTCATATAGATAATCATTCATCTATAGTAGTTACTGCAGATAACTCTGATAATTACTGTATTTTCACATTCAAGTCCACAACATTTGATCCCTGTATCAGTTCCTTCTCAGCTGGCACCTACAACACCCTTCTTGCTTCCTCCACACCCTCGTGTTCCTTCTCCCAGTGGCAACATTGGATTTCTTGGTGTAGTGGAATCACCTAAGGTACATTAGCTTTTGAGCGATAGCCAACGCAGCAGCAGCTGTGTGTGTGTGTGTGTGTGTGTGTGTGTGTGTGTGTGTGTGTGTGTGTGTGTGACCGCCTGGCTTCCTCTCTCTGACACGTCAGGTCACATGTCATGTCACATGCCCAGGATGAAGAGAATGAGTGTGAATACAAAAGGCAGGTTTCAAATGCAGATGTGCTTCATTACATTTGGTCTACTGTATTACATTCTTTAGTGTGTATGATTACTGTAAACTGCTGTGGATCTGGTTCATGATCTAACAGAATGATTAACTCCATGATATACAGTTTGACTTTTTAGTCATTGTCGCTCTTGCGTCTCGTGTTAACTGCATTTATTCTCTTCATTCCAAAACAAACTGCTTTGTAAATGCAATGAAATGTAAAACGTATTCATTCCCGAGCATCACAATATAAAAGCGTAAAGGCTTTAATGAATAGAGTATAGACTTAATCACTCTCTCTCTACCTCAACCTGACGATGTGGAGCCTCATTGCCCTCCGTGGGTGTGACGTCGTGTGGTGACTCCAGCTCAAGACCGTGAGACCCTGGAGATGTAGGTATACAGTATGTGTAACACCCCATAACACACACACACACACACACACACACACACAAACACACTTTCACACACTGTCATCCCGGCCAGGTTCACCACCTGCCCTGGCCTGAGCTGCCTTTCCCCCAGCCAAGGAAGCTCATGCCTGGGCACTCTGGGCAGCGGCCCAACCTTCACATCCAGGTCCAGGGCCAAGAGACAGGGGCCAACAGCTGGCGGTATGCAGAAGGAGCCTGGAGGCTTCCACAGCAGATGAATCACCATGGATTAATATTTAACTCCAGACTCCTGCTCCCCTCTAGCATCTCTCTCATTCCTCCCCCTCTGTTCTTACCACCTTCCTTCTCCCTCTATCCATCACTCCCTCCCCCAGTCCTGCAGGTAAGTTGGCGTATGTGCAACAGACCTATGCTGTAAATATGTGATGGGGATGCTCTTTTCTCATATAAAAGCACTTTTTCGAGCATGGTACCCTTGTTTTGGGGATTGTAGGATATCAGAGACAACATGCAGAGCGGGTGTGTGTGTTATATAGCATTATTAAAGAACATAACCCACAACCTAACCTTTTTAATATCGTTACTTGCATACTTACAAATTTCAGGAATTCACAGATTTAAGAAGTATAAGGTTCAACAATTTAAAATTTAGATTTAAAATATGTCCACACTCTGAAATGTCTGTTTCAGTGATATTTCCTCTGAAGGTAAATGTTTCAGCTGAGGTAAGGAAGAGGCAAACGTTTCAGCTGTTTTATTTGCAGCGCTACACCATCGCAGCCTGGGAATCGATGAACGCTCTGATATTACGCAGGCACAGATTTTTTTGTTTTTTTAGCAGGTATCAAAGGCAGCTCATGGCTGAAGTAGAAAGCCTCAGTGCTGGTGCTGTAAGCACAGTAGCGTCAGCCTCAACCAGAGCCAGGCCTGTAATAGCATTCTCAGATGGGATCCGTTATGATGACTGCATGCCTGCCTCGCTCCTTCAGCTCTGATTTTGCGATTAAAGCACCAGACTGCTTTTCTTCCAGTTCTTTCCTCCAGACTGTGTCTCTCCTTCTGTCTCTTCCTTTCTCTCCATCATAACCTTTTTGTCAACCCTGTTTTCCATCTCTACATCTTTCCTGTGTTGCTTACTTTTTTTTGTCTCTCTTTGGATCTTTCCTTACCCCTATCTCTCTCTCTCTCTCTCTCTCTCTCTCTCTCTCTCTCTCCCTCTCTCTCGCTCTCTCTCTCCCTCTCTCCCTCTCTCCCTCTCTCTCTGCATATATGTTTGCAAAGATATATCGGTCCCCTGTGGTTCCCTCTCATTCGCATGCATGTTCTGTGAGCCTCAGCCATTCGAGTGTACATAAAACCCGCTCTTTATGGCCAGACATAAAAGAGAAAGGAGGGAAAGAAAAAGGAGATAGATTTTCTTCTGTTCCTTAAAGAAGGGCCGCTCTGATCTTGCTTGTAACGGATTAACCTTTGAAGCACCCCCTTTTTGTTTGGCTCTTTGTTTCACTTTTGCTCTTTGTAACTTTGGACACAAAGGCAATTTTGTCCCGACTAAAAAGGGCAATCTACTGTTATCTGGGTCATGTTGTGACTGTGAATGAAATATGATTTTCTCCGTCTCTTTTCCATCTCGCTCTTTGCCCCCCTCTTGTCCCTTTATGACTGCGTTCAAGGGGAGCACGGTGGCGCATCGCTGAATAAGTAACCAACCAACGGGCCAGTGGAATTGTGGGAATTCATGGGAATCGCCGTGGGTACGGGGGTTCTCGCAGGACCACTTCCTGTCTGTCTGATTCAGGGACACTCAGGGGTGCTTGAGTTTCCCTCCACGCCATCTCTGACTAGGCCTCAGCGGAACATTTGTGTCTTTGTATGGGACGGGACTGAATACACTCAGAGGGGCCAGCAAACTTCGGAGACCCCTTTGTCTTTCACACCGAACAGGGTCCAAATATGAATATGCATATTCATAAGCAAGAGTGCGGTTTTCATGGCCCCTGCAACGCCTCCCCACACGTCTTTATTCATCTCTTTATATCCTCCATCTCATTTTCAATTCCAAATGAGGCATTCGGCATATGAAAGGTTATTGTGTCACACCCCTAAAGGTTTTTACAATGGTGGAAAAAGGAAGAAATTATAATTACATCCTTTGCCGATGTGATTCTGTGATTAGTATCGGATGATTATTTCTGGAGATGTGTGGGTTGATACTACGAGGTGAGTCTCGGTGGGCTTTAAAGAGACAAAAGTACTTAACTGCTCCGTTTTTCACGAGGTCAATATGATATTATTTCCTATGAACTCGTCACTGTAGTTAAATTGTGAGAGACCAAATCCCACGCTGTCTGGCACGGGGAGCCCTTACTTTCTTGTCAGCAATCACGGACGCCCTAATAGATCCTGATCTCTCTCTCTCGCTCTGAAAGTGAAAAGAAACGCGGCAAAATCTCCCGCATGTTTTAGTTGAGCGTGGAGGATTGCAGCAAGCGTACGCTACCCGGTGAAAATCAATGGCGCTGTTACTAATCACAGTTAGCGTCTTCTCCACCGAGTGATGAGAAGCTGCTGGGAGAAGACCCTCATCGCTTGAAGGGATACAGTTACATGTGAAGACAAGGCACGTCAAACTTCCACAGTGCAGAGCGTGGAGATGGAGGGGGGGGGGGGGGGACATCTTGTTGGATCTCATTTCAACACTCAAAGTCGCGTCATAACATTTCCTTTAAATATTATTTTAGGAGGTTCCTGCTTCATGAGATGTGACAGGACAATTTGTAGAGCCACAACATGTGTGTATATACTCCTGCTCTTTACTCTGCAGACACATGGTTGTTTCCTCTGAATACATTCATGAATGAGTGTACGGGGGGACCATTGAGTTCGAGGGCTTGTAGAGATCAGAGTATTATTGTGATATCTTTTATATCTTGTTTTCCCTGAAGGGATAATTAAGTTGAGCTTGTGTCTAACTCCCCTCCACACCTTCAACAGCCGGCGGGCATCATATAAACAGGGCTGCTTGTCTTTGGTTGTCTCTTGATTATACTAATCAACAACATCTACAGTTGGGATGCATCGGATATATAAGTATTATGGGATGTAGTAAACTTGTCACTGGCATGTTATTTCTAGGGAGTG
The DNA here is from genome assembly GCF_900634415.1 of Cottoperca gobio. NCBI lineage: Eukaryota > Metazoa > Chordata > Actinopteri > Perciformes > Bovichtidae > Cottoperca > Cottoperca gobio. Next base: position 20,841,562 of record NC_041369.1, on the reverse strand, counting down.
CAGTTCAGCACAACGCTGCCAGTGGACGTTGGAACCATGATGGACATGAGACTTTGTTGTGGTGCGTTCAGGGCCCAATGCTAACTAACTTCAAGCCTGTACTGTCTATTAGTCTTCTGTAAGCCATAACTTGCCAGCGTCTTTTTACCTACTACCCCAGTTTTGAACGTGACGAGCATGCGATGAGTGTGTGAGGTCTCACCCTGCCTCCCTGTGTCTGATCCACACACAGTCACAACAGCCTTTTGTGGGTGGGGTCCGACATCAGTGTGTGACACTGGAAATCTGCACGCGGTCATTACCACGGCATAGAGTCAAGGCCATTAGCTCCACTCCCCCCTCCGGTGAATTATGGGTCGTCTGTCACGGGGGGCCCAGTGTCCGAGACCTGTCACGGTGAAAGATGAAGGGGTCCTTGCACTCTCCAATGAGCCGTCTGTGGAGATGCCCGCAACAAACGACCCATGAGCGGAGACACACCTTTCATCAGTGAGAGCGATGGGAGCGATGGGAGCAATGGGACGACTGTGTGTGTGTGTGTGTGTGTGTATTTGACCTGACCCTTTAAATACCCTTCCCCCTTCTCCTGCAATCCATATTTTCTCTTGGAGGCAGAAGGGCCTTGGGATTGCTCCCAACATTCTCTTGCTCCCTGTTGACAAAAATGTAATCAGGCACCTCTGGGTAGTTTAACAGAACAGCATCAGGGATTCAGACGAGTCCTCGTTATACATCGTCCGTACTGTAGGAACATAAGAATGAGAAGGATGCAGATAATTAACTTTAGTGGGAGTGCCGACTGTAAATATTAATGGGATGGACAAAATGACAGAAATGCCCGGCAGTATAATAGAATCTCAGAAAAGCATCTTAAGGAATTACTTCCACATCATCCCGATGCTAACACGATGCAGGAAGTCGTCTGTGCTACATGTAGCGAGGCAGGAAGTCGTCTGTGCTACGTGTAGCGAGGCAGGAAGTAGTCTGTGCTACATGTAGCGAGGCAGGAAGTCGTCTGTGCTACGTGTAGCGAGGCAGGAAGTCGTCTGTGCTACGTGTAGCGAGGCAGGAAGTAGTCTGTGCTACGTGTAGCGAGGCAGGAAGTAGTCTGTGCTACGTGTAGCGAGGCAGGAAGTCGTCTGTGCTACGTGTAGCGAGGCAGGAAGTAGTCTGTGCTATGTGTAGCGAGGCAGGAAGTAAGAGCGCGGTGGAGGGACGGTCAACATTCACCTTTTTATTAACCATAATCACAATCTGTCCCTAAACGTAACCAGTTTTTAGTTAAACTAATTCTAAACATACCTTGGTCACAGTTTATTTGTGCCACCACTTTAATGAAGACGATGTTTCCACGCACATGTTCGTTTACTGCAGTTAAACATATTGTGTCACTTTGCCTCTGCAACTCGTCTTGGATTTAGGAAACCTGCTAGAGCACAGATGTATGGGAACATGATTCATAAAATGATTGTGTACAGTCTCTGAACACACACACGTAATTACACCCAGAGAGAAAGCAAACAGCAAGTTGGGCACGCGCAGCCCCTGAAGGGCGGCGCCGCATGAATCCGAACATACAGACTTAACGTTTTATTTACAAACATACAGTATAAATAAACACGACCCCCCCTTTTTATTCTTTTCTGTCTTAATACATGTTCCGAGCCAATACGTTTGTGTTCACGGCGCTCGCGTGTGATGTAATCATTTATTTACATATTCCAGGTATCGTTTTTCATCCTGTCCGTCGGAGCAGAGTAAAGATATTCCCCGGTGCGGTTTGGGGCTTCTCAGAATATGCAGCAGGAACTCCCGGCAAGAGGAAGTAGCACTAACTAATGTGCTTATTTGGAAAAGAGCAGCCCCCCCCCCTCTCTCTCGTTTGGCAGGAGACTCTACTGTTGCACTGGTTTCTATTAGGATCCACTGACTCTCTCCAGCCATGTTTCTGCTGGTCTCTTATTCCTTTTATCTCTGTTCCTCATGTTCCCCTCATTGTGTCATACGGCCTGATTTCCTTCCCTCCATTTCTTCTTCTTTCAGTCATTATCTCATCCTCTTTAATTGCCCCCCCCCTCCCTCCCTAAACTGAGATTGAGACTACACTCCTCTCTCCCTGGTCATCCTTTTTTCCTTTCCATCACTCTTTCCAATTTCTAACCACTGCCTCCATCTTCCTCCACCCTCTTCACTAACTTCCCCTCCATCTCATCTCATTCTCCCTCCACCCCTCCTGCACCTCCTCTCTCCTCCTCTGTAGTGGTAGTGTGTAGATGGTGCTGCAGTACGCTCCGGGCTGAAAAGTAGGCCAGGATTACTCTTGCTGGCTTGTCCCCAGTGAAGCGTGTGTTGCATGTGTGTGTGTGCGTGTGTGTGTGTGTGTGTGTTTGTGTGTGTGTGTGTGTGTTGAGGTCTGGGAGAGAGTGGGCATACAGGCTGGCCAGCCAGCAGTCAGAGTAGAGCTGGGCATATGGAGCCTCAGTATTGGGCCAGCAGGTATTTTTCAGCGTCTGCTCTCTCCTCCTTTGTTTAATATTTCCCTGCTTCTTGGCGTCCTGGCCGCAGAAGCCTGTTTGTGCTGCCAGCACAGACCTACAGTATGGTGTAAACTCAGATGGAATATCACTTCTGTCAGATGAACATCATGTGTTCAAACATGAAGAAACGTGTTTACATTAGCTGTGAATTGTTTCGACAGGACCCTACGGTAGGTTCATAAAAGTTCCCTAAAGTGGAAATGACCACACAGACTCTCAGCGTGAGACACAGCATGAAAACCACCAGAACTTTCTTTTCTTCAGGGTATCGGTAGCGATACAATGGCAGAAGTAATGAAAGTTTTACAAAGCTGTTTGACTGCAGCAGGATGTGTAAGGCAGTGAATATATTTAACAAACCGACTCAAGTGTTGGAGCATCTTTCGGACTTTATATGTAATGTTTCAACAAGGAAATTCAAAGAGCTTTACATAACCTATACAGTAAAACAAAAAGGCGTTAAGACAACATATACAATACAATTTCTTTCCTAACTAAAGTAAATGGACCCAGTAAATGTCTGACACACACACACACACACACACACACACACACACACATTTTCAAATCCTCATCGCCTCAAACTTAATTGTTCTCTTAATTAGGTTGCAGAGCAGTGCTTGTGGCTGCAGGGAACATGTGTACGCACAGTAAACGTGTGAGCGTGTGTGTGCACGTCTGTGTATCCATGTAAGCATACAAGCATGTGAATGTATGTGAGTGTATACATGCACTTCTATCACCTCTGTGCATCGCATGGTGTGCCTGGAGGAAGCTCTGATGTGTGAGCACCAGTAGCTCCACAGAGAGCGATGCATGCCAAAACCCAATGACACCATCCCCCCCCCCCCCCCCACCGGAACATTATCTTCCCTCCATGGTATAGTTCTGCACAACCTTTCTCTCAAATTGTCTTGAGTTGCTTTTTGTCCACTAACCATCTGCTTAATGTTGCATACATTTTATTTAACATGAGCCATGCGAGATGTTAGAGATTTCAGTTTCTGTCCGTGCTTCTGCGTTTACAAGCCCAAGCACCGCTGGACAGACTTCTCTGTTATGTGTAGGATGTTTCGGGGATGCAGTTAGTGGCCACAGTTAATGTAACTCAGTGACAACAGCGGAGGAAAAGAGTTGAGACGAAATTGATGCATTGCAAGTTGGGCGGCAGGCTAAGCCGGGGTATTGGGATCCTGACTCTTGGAAACTTGGGAAGTGGACTGACACCACTAAAGGAGTCAGAACATGAGGCGGATGAAACAACACTAACTACATGTAGTTGGGTCTACGCACCGGAGAGAAGGACATCAATGGCTCCTCACTTAGCATGCTGCCACCTTGACCCCTGATTCAAATAAGCAGCTGGATAGATGATTGGACCTCATGACAACTGAAAGAGATGAAAGCCTCTTGCCTCAAGGTGAGAAGTTTGTTGTCTTGTTTTGCATCCAGGTGTTGTTCCTAACACTGTAACTATTAGGGCTTAATGAAGCATACATGAGTCAGTATGCTGCTTTAAATACATACTCATGTGAGTTGTTTCCCCGTCAGCAGCGTGGATACCCGTTCCTGGGAGAATCCCCAAAACCATTTTCGGTGAGTTCTTCCGTTTTGACCACTTCTTCTATGTTAGTACAGATATTCTACGTCTGCTCTGGAGGCTCGTAGTTACCAGAAGATGAATTCTCATATTGTTGTTGTACACCTGAACGGTCCTCTGCAGCTGCTATTATTAGGCCACACTATCTGCATGCCATTAAATGTACGAAGCCTACGAGAAGGCAGCAGTGTGCAAACTGCACCAGGATCAGCTCTTTTGCCATTTAAGACCCAACAGTTAAATCAGGTTATTGAACAAATAGCTCAGTCTGTTGCTTTTTGAGAATTTCCTCTCAACATTACCCCCAAATTGTCTTTCATACCAGTCCAGTACAAAGTCATTTCTACACAGTCATTCGGCTCCCTGGTGGAAATATGATTAAAACTTGAAAACGGGGCTCGGTCCAGGTGAAAGTGTTTAGTGCTGGGTAATGCAACCCTATCTTGGTCCCCCGCTTTTGCAGCTGCGCATAATTATAGTCTCTCTCTCTCTCTCTCTCTCTCTCTCTCTCTCTCTCTCTCTCTGTCTCTCTCTCTCTCTCTCTCTCTGTCTCTCTCTGTCTCTCTCTCTCTCTCTCTCTCTCTCTCTCTCTCTCTGTCTCTCTCTCTCTCTCTTCCCTCTCTCTCTCTCTCTCTCTCTCTCTCTCTCTCCCTCTCTCTCTCTCTCCCTCTCTCTCTCTCTCCCTCTCTCTCTTGATTGCTTCCCTATGTACTGTATGTGCAGGTTAGCCAGGAAAGAAAGCATGTTAGACAGTATAAAGTACAGTGTGCTCTGTTAATCCGTTCACTGCAGCCATTTATAATAACCCTGTATGACAGTTTGTTATTCAAGAGTGCTGAAGTACAAAAGTACAGAAGATAAAGTTAAAAAACATCCTAAAAATCCTTTTAAATGTTAGAAAGCAACACAATAAATGATATAATCTACTCTTCCCCACCTATGTCTGTTCATCCCTCAGTTTGAATTAGTTCTGCTTCCTCACTGTCCTCTGAGTGTACAGTATACACAGATCTGTGTGTATAACAGAGGGTGGAAGGTCAGGTAGGGGGGGGGGGGGGGTTCCATCAACCTCCAGCCTGTGGCTTTCTGCTGGCTAATTAACCATCATTTTACCCAGAGTCTGAGCTGCACTGATGGGGGATAAGCTAGCCTTTGACGGGGTAAGGCAAGCGTGGCGGTTCCTAATCAGGGGGCCTGCAAGTGGGGCGGAAAACACCTGTTCTGGGTACAGGTGTACACCCCAGCACATGGCTGCACTCTTTTGCCCCGTCCCTCCCCCTCCCTCTTCTCTCCTTCTCCTTTTACACGATTTCTGACTCACATTCCTGCACTCTGTTCGACTCGTTTGTATTCATTGTTTCAGCTTCTTCTACATGCACGGAGTAACGCAGGAGTGGCCAGTGTTAGGGGACTCATCCTCCCTGAAACACGGTTATAAAACAGCTGTTGATGAAGAGTGTCTGGATCTTTGCACCTATTCTGTGACGTTTTTATGAAACTAGTTGAGGCTGAATTGTGGGAGTTGATAATCATAATACAGTGGAAAGGGTCAGAGCTGCAGTCCCACAGATATAAGTCCATGCCCCTTCACGTTAGATGTTGAAAGGTCCTCTGGGAAATGTGGTCTCGGCTTCATTTCTTTATTCCTTAAATCATTAATGTCACATATTCATCTTACAGGTCAGGTTGCATAAAGCAATGACATGATGTTCTCTTCATAATAATACAACTCCTGCATGTTAGGCTGTGGAAAGGTTGTGTTTGTAACTTGAGTTACAAACGTAAGTTGTGAGGTTCCTAATGTATCTGGGGTCCTGATGACAGGGAAGGTGTGCACCGTCTGCACCGTCTCTCCACCCTTCTGAATTTCCTTCCTCTTCTCTTTTGTCTTCATTGGAAACAGCCTGCATCTTGCTTTTCACTGAAGGAAGCAGTGCATGGATAATATGGTTACGCCGTTACTGATGCATAAAGCTGCGTGTCTGGTTCTTGTCAAGACCTTGCCACCAAAGTCAATTTGCCCATGCCCTGGCAGAATGTAATATTTCTTTAATCAGATCAACACGGAAATTACGTCGGTGGACTGTATTGATACGAGAGGAAATAATTAAACTCGGGGCTCCAGGAATAATTTCACCCTCTGAGCATTACTGTAAACCCCATAAAAAAGAACAAATCCGCCCTCTCCTCCCTCCTCCTGCAGGATGAGATAGAGAGGAAACCAGGAACGTAGATAGAGATGAGATTTCATTTACTCAGCCTCTGTTTTCCCTCCAGCCTTTCAGCAGGTTCCTCTCATCCAGCATGACGTGCAACACCGCTGTGAGTTTCAGGTGCAGTTTGAGGTAACGCATGCTGAATGCACTTCAACATTAGTGAAACAAATAATTCCTCACTGTGCAAAGAGGACACAGAAATCTATGTCGTGTTTGAATGAGCCTGTTGTGTCTTGTCCCACCCTGTGTAAGGTTGTTAAATGTGACGCTCAAATGAACCAGACCAGACCTCTCTAATGGCTCTTATTGGATCTCACTGGGAGGGAAGATTGGCCCCACCTGCATCCTTTACCCATCATGCCTTCCGGTGTGGATGATACCAGGAGGGAGGTGGCATCAGTGACACCCTCTTCATGCCTTCACCAAGGTCATTAATAAACAAACATGCTCGCATAGATACATAGCAACAATATTCATTTGCAGAAAGACTATAGTTGTGTTTAGTTTTGGTCTATTAACCCGTTTATGTCATGAAAAATCACATTTTTATCAATAGTCAAACATTTAAAAACCTGCATATGTGCACATATCTTTCATATACATATGTATTTTCCTAAATATAATTAAATACATAGATAAAAAACCTTAGTACCATGCGCCCAAAGATTTAATAGAATATAGTTTGATAAGAAAAACTCACTTTCAGCCAAACGTTTTGACCGATTAAAAAAAACCCCAAGAACCACCAAAGGACATTCACGTGTTGTGGGCACCAGCGGCTTGTATAGAAATGGCCTTCTCTTTACAATTCAGAATTTGTTAATTGGTGAAAGTTGTTTCGAAGTAATGCACAAGTGAAACTCGCCATGCAACAGTTTTTTGGTTCACTTTTGGCAATTACACACGCACACACACACACACACACTCCGCTGTTTTATACCTGGCCTTGCTCAAGGGGCTCCTGATGCTCTTTGTTAAAGCAGAAGAAAGCATCCTTCAGTCAGTCTCCCCTCACTACCTAATGGCTTTGGTTACGATCTGTTTGCGTTGCGTCAAGGTGACTGCGGCTGCAGTGACGCTCGGCTGCAATTGATACAGCTTGTTAGTAAATGAAGATTAAGTGTCAGAGGGGATAAAACACAATGCACCTTGATCAGCTCTCAAATGGAAGATTAATTTACGCTTCTCTTGAATGAGCAATCCTCGTGGCCCGTAATTATTTAAGTTCCATTTTGGGTTAATTATGGTCATTAGCATTATGTGTTCTAAGGGAGGGGCTAATTTTGAGAGAAGTGGCTTGAGATTTAACGGGAAGAAAAGAAGAAAAACACACACACAAACCCACGCGAGCTTTTGAGGGGCGGCAGGGAAACAGCTGAGGAGGGAACAATTATTCTAATGGTGTGACAAAAGCAGATGCTGCAAATTAGATTTAGTTTAGCATAGGTGCTCCCCTACCGGTTACTTACTAGGCTGAAATTAGTGGCGGTGCGATGTGCGCATGTCTGTGTGAGAGTGAATCTTATTCCTAGACATAGAAGAGTCACCTGCGCTGTAAAGGCTGCACAAGATACAAGATATAGATTGAGTAGAAGGTGCATGAGGATGTTTTGATCGCAGACTTTCTTCTTCCAGTGTTCTCCAAACTTGCCATACAGACAGTAATGCAGACTTTGTGTATCAAACCTCAAATCAAATGTGCATCCATTGCTCATCGTTGATCTATTTGGGGTTCCCTGATATGAAAGGTTTGGGAATCCTCGTGCTAACAGAAGATGAAATAGAGCGTGTTGTGTGCAGTGAGAGGAAAGTTGCAAGGGACAGGAAGATGAAGGCTTGTTTGGCTCTCCTTGTTTCTCTTCAGTAGAGCAGCCCAGCGTGAGGAAAAGCTTGTTAAAACCCTAATAGTAGCTATCAAAGGCTATTGATTATCTTTCCCGCCCTGTTTGGGTGACAAAGTGAGCATTAGCTGGAGCCATAGAGCTTTTTAAGACACGTTTCCTAAGGGGCCGCCCTGTTCCCTGGGCTGTCTGCTGCTGAGAACACACGCACACGCACACACACACACACACACACACACACACACACACACACACTGACATCCGCATTCACTTGTGTCTCATTTTTCAAAGCTAACACACTGCTATCCTTTCACCCTCCTGCCACCAGATAATCCATTTTACAGCCAGGGATCAAACACTGAACCCTCTGGCTGTGTGCTGCAGCGACTACAGTAATACACACACACACACACACACACACACACACACACACACATACACACACCTACACACACACACATGAAATCAACCGTGCACACACAATGCTAAGTTCTCGTAAAACTAGGTTTGGGAAGTTCATTTGCTGATGTTTAAGTAGTTGATCTTTTTCTGTTGTGGCCATGATGCATAAAGAATGTTGTCCTTGGAGAACCCAAAAAGAACATTGCACTAATACAGAGAACAATGAGCACTCTCTCGTAGGTCCTGGCCAATGATGCACAGACCAAGCTGCATAGCCAATGAACTCCCATTCTTCCTGTTTAAGTGCATTTCTCCTTCACTGGTGTCGGAATACTCAAGGAAAGTATGGAAGGAGCAGGAGGAGAGGTTATGTGAGGCAAGTTATACATAAGGCATTATAACAACCAAATTAATGGATGTCTGTTGAAATATTCACGCGATTAACCCCCAAAACTTTAGGGTGGGCTGCATGAAAACTCCCGAAACTTCAAAATGGTGTGTTTGTGTCTTTTTCACTTGGCTGGTTGGCATCTAGTTTGCAGACGTGGAGATGTCGGGCTGCTTTTGAACACACTCCCTGTGCTCGGCTCTTTGTGTGTGAAGGACTTTGACGTTCTAACTGTAAGTGTGCATTGAAGGCTTCATATCTGCATTCACATTTGGCGATGATTGCTGACTTTCAGACTCCTCTCATATGGACTTACATTAAAAAGTGTGTGTTTAAAAAGTAATTCAGTTCCAGAAGATGCACAACAATGTATGTTTCTATAACTTAAGTAGCAGAATGGCTCAATTCCCTGCAGTTTCCACATCCAAAGTTCATTTTTAAAACCAAATACAAGCAGCAAGTCATATTCACTTATCATATTAGTGTAACTTCATTTGAGATTTGACCACCTTGGACTCTGCGTGTGTCGTCGCTGCACGTTACTTAAAAAGAACACGGGCCTTCGATCGATAAATCCTCTGCGGTGACGTGACCTAAATGTTGATCTTCCTACTGTATGTGTTGGTGGGATGCAGCGATCTGTATAGAACATGAATCACCCAGCCCAGTGTAGCGTGACACTGCAGATGTATTTAGTGGCTTAGTAAGAGGATATTCAATTTATTCATGATGCAAACCACAGGCTTGATGTGTGTGTGAGTGTGAGCGAGCGTGTGCAAGCGCATGGTGAGTGTGGAGTGAACCATGAAATGAAAACACCCTATAACCATTTCACTGCATCTCTCAATTAGGACATCATCTATGCAGAGGGAGCATTCATGAGTGGCTTCTTCTTTATTTACAATTACACACCGCAGTGCAGACACATGGGGTGCTGAGGGGGAAGATCTTGTGCGATCCACTGTGCAAAAAGATCCAGGGAAAAGAAAAACAGACATGTACTGTACGTCCTGCTGCATTATCCTCTGCGACTTGTTTGCTTGATGCTCGTCGTGCTTCATAGTTAATGTCAACTGCTGAGAAAGTCCGGACGTACTATAGATGACGGACCCTCTGAAACTTTTCCAGCTCAACCAGTCGATGCAGCATCGCTGTGGAACTCATGACTTATTGAACACTAGTTTTCTTTTTTATGCCCACCATCCATTTTGGGTCCCCGTCCAGAGTTTAACTGGCAATCCTCCACAAACGGTTCAAGTTAAGGACACGTCAGTCCCTAAAGGCTAATGTAGTGGGACATTAACCTCACACACAACTGCAAACTGAATACTGTTCGTGTTCGTGAACCAATCAACTGGAATTACATATTTCAAAGTTAAACCTCAACTCACTCTCCTAGAAATGGTGTTTGTATACCACTCAAGTGCTGATGACGTTCTGTGTACCTTTATCAAACTTAATTTAAATATACAGAATATATAATAATAATAATAATAATAATAATAATAATAATAATAATAATAATAATAATAATAATAATGCTGTAGTTGTTTGATTGTTCTGAGATAATGATGATAGACATATTTGAGACGAGCCCTACTTTTTGTCCTGCCCTACTACTTGCCACCTAATTGTGTCTGCAGATGATCTGGTTGATGAACTCTGAACATGCTTGTGTACAGAGAAGCGGATCCCAAAAGACAGCTTTATACTGTCCGGGGATCAACAACAGGACGACTCCACACTCGCCGTTCATCATCCATTAGGCGCCGTGGGAGTGGCGCTGTAAACATCGCAGAGTCCAGGTGTTGACGTGCTCCATAAATTCCAGCTAAGAATGCAGCGGCCCATTCAGGCCTCTTTACAAATGCAGGGCCACTCTATTCCTCTGATATTTTATACATGAAGCGAGCCATTTACAGTCTGATGAGCAAGTCTGGCTTATTAATGATATGGCCGTGCTCTTAGGGTGTCGGGCGCCAAGCAAATACTCATGTAAAATTAAACACGATTTGTTTACATAGCCGTGCAAATCGGACCACTCTGGGGCTTTGTTGCGAGGGCGGCGAGCACCGATTCCAGTTAGTCGGGAGAGACTTTGTGAAGCTCACGCGCGGTTTCAGGAACTTTAGTTCAAATGTTCTGCGATTGTGATTCCTGTTTTTGAGTATTATTTGGCTCAAACATCTGCTAAAGGATATTCAGCTTGAATGATGTCATGAGTCTAGCGAAGTCCTGACAAGACTAGAAGGCTGCATTATTCAATGATGGCTCCACTTTTGTGGAATTATTTTAAGTATTATAATTGCAGCTGTGTTCGCCTTGGCCTGCTGAGGGAGGGAGAGTGGGGCCCTGTGGGGAGTGATCAGCACCAGTCAATGGTATCAGGTTACCATGAGCACACCAACATACTCCCTTAATGATAGCCAAATTGAAGGAAAAGCATTGACCTAAGCTGAGACCAAACTTAAGACAATATTTCTCTACATGCAGAGGCCTGTGTAGATGGTCATCACATAGCCTTGTGAGCTGCAGACGTAGAACAACACAAAGCCAGACACCTTCGTCGCCGACTTAATAGCATGCAGTTTTCTTCCTAACGTGCGATTACTCACGAGTGACTTCACGTATAAATATTGTACAAGGGATCAAGAAATCTTTTTAAAATCTGTCTCATATTTACTGTTTGAAGAACATGCATAAGAATCTGATTCATCAGAATAATCGCAATCCTTAATGTTAAAGTGTGAACGTGAGTTTATGTCTGCGTGCTTTGACTTTGCTGCGTTAAAAGGAGAGATGGTCGTTTCCAGTGAAAGTTGTAAACGAGTTCTCGCATCTTGTGCGGCTCTAAGGTGTAAGAACATCATGTTACTGACGGGGACAGGAGATTATTTTGTAAAGATCGGGACTAGAGTCCTGACTTCCTGGCTCCTGCTGCTACGTGCAAATCAAAGAAAAGATCTCACATGTCACCGCAATCCCGACTCTATGATCCAAACGAGGCTCTGAATCAAGTCGAAAACATTCAGAGTCATTGAATTGGGCTGAAAACCACCATGTTCACTCTGCAGAAGTTAAGCCCCCCCCTCGTCACTGGCCTGAAACTTTAGGTGCATCTGATCCGCTGGAGACAAAAGCTTTAAAGAGCAGCTGCGTGTGTTGCCTCGAAGGTTCCTCGTTTGGTTCTTTAGTTAGCGGAAGTGAATCAGGGACAAGCGAGGCCGGAGAGCTGCGTGCACCACTGTACTCTGTAAACGTTCTCCCCCTGCAGCTTCTCCTCTCACACATTTGTAAATGACCTATCTGGTCACAAAAGGGTTAAAAATAGATTCTTCTCGATTCAGAATCGGAGCCTACTCGGTTGAAGTGAAACCCGCTTGTTTCTGAAACTTCTGTGATGAGTTTGTCATCCTACTCAAAGATAATTATGTAGTCTGGGGAAATTATGCCTACATTGTGCTCTTGAGGAGATAATTGCGGTGCTGAATCGTATGTATCACATGAGATCGAGCCTCATTCCACAAATTAAATGCATGAACGTCGCTAACAGCCTATGTATATTTCCACCAGTGCTTGTATTACACTAAGTTCCCGTGTTATGGCATATTTCCCCTGACGATAACAAACGAAAAAACAAAATTATTGTGTTAATTGAGCTGTTGTCAAGAGATGAATAATCACGCGTGTCAAATTCCTCGCGGGAAAACAACAGTCAAAATTAACTTTAAGAGAAAATGTAATTTCCATAATTTTAATTTTGAAATTGTACATTCTTTTCCCTCTTCATTGTGCCGCACGTTTCATTAAATTTTACTCCTAAGATATACGGCAACGGACGTGTTAAGCAGATAAATAAGCCGCTCAACGTTAATGAAGTCGCAGGTGTGACGGCAGGTTGTGATTTAGGTTGATGGACGACTAATCAGGAAATCAATTAGGCCTTGACCCAGAAACTGAGACAAAGGGGAGAATCATCCTTCACTTGTTTCCTCTGGCTCTTTCATCTCTTGACTTGGACCCTCTGGTGTTTCTGATTGGACAAAGGAAATCCTCTGGGCTTTCAGAGTTCTCTCTTAACAGGAAGCAGTTCTTCTACTTTATTGCTCTAAATGGATCTATTTATGAAATGTGACCTGTAGCAAGATTAATATGATCAAATCTAATCCTGATAGATGAGTGTGTCTATACAGTAGGCCGTTTGATTAACATATAACTAACATAACTGATGTTTTTCTTATTATTTCTACTCTGCAGGTTGTTCAAAGAGTGCTATTCATGCAGTGATGGCAAAAAACGTTAATCCATGTCTGTGGAGGAATCCTTTTCTCGGATTAACTCCGCTAACATCTCTCTGCATTCATGGAATTAGTCATGATAGTTTCAATCCCATCAACATGCAGTTAATAACTAAAGTGTGTATTTACCTTTAGACAACATGAGAAACAGCCAGGTCGACAGGTACCTCGGGTAACTGGGTGGGGTGCAGTGATGGAGACGCTCACTATACCAACACACACACACACACACACACACACACACACACACACACACACACACACACACACACACACACTCTATCAGTCTGACCTCTTGGGGTCAGACATAAAGGCCCACCTTTTCAGCAGCATCCACTTAGTGCTGAGAAGCAAGACAGACGTTTTATCCCGGTACCTTTGACCATCATATTCACTTTGTATTGACCGAGTCGAACAGAACAACTGAGTCTTTATGTGGGCAGACGTAAACGACTCTGAGGTTTCTCTGAAGGTTGATAAAAGAGAAGAGCGGAGACGGAGGGGGAGTTCAGATGTTTGTTTCAGATGATTGTTCACAAGACGTAATTCAATCATTCTGATCTGCCATGCACAGTGGATGAAGGTGTGCAGTTTACTTTCTATCACAATCTTCTTTTTCTTTATTGAGTTTAAAAAAGAAAATAACAATCTATATATTTTATTTTACACAAACAAACATTTTTCAGAGCTTTGGTTGTGACGAATACTTTTTTTCACGACTGAAAAATAACTTTGTCAGTGCTCTCTGGTGGACAAACCCTGTACTGGCTGATTGTTTCTAAACTACTTCAACAAGTTACTTAAAGTCACTTACCTAACAGCGACATACAGGCTGCTATAGATCTGTTACATCTGATATATATCGGTCACACTCTTTAGCTAAGGAAATGCTTAGTGATCATTTTTCTCCAATGTCTGAGCACTACTTCAATAAACACCGTTGGTATAATTAACCCTCTAATTGCGTGCAAAGATGGCTAACACAGTCACAATGCAATATGTAGATATCTGTTACCTGCTTGGCGCCACCAGCAGGACGACTTTGTTTGTCAGCGTCTTCCAAAAATGAATACAAAAAGACGAATACGAGTGTTTTCCTCTGTAGACATCTAAAACTCCTCGAGATAAGATTGCATGCAAACGGCGGTCTCTGTCGGTCAAAGTCGGACTGCTTCCTTGCACGGGCGTAGCTCCGTGCCGAAAAGATGACAACTCCGGTATGCAGATGTGTCGGTGTGTGACGCTCACTTTAAAGGTGTCAGGTTTTCTGTTTTCCAAACTCTGCCTGAGGGATTTGGCAGTCAGTGTTGGATTCCGACATCTTCAGATGGAGATGTGTGTGTGATGTGCCCACTGAGCTGTTATGTGTCAGACAGGTTTTTTGATTTTGTAGACGCCTCATGTCAACGGCCTTTTAATACACACAATGTGTGTGTCCTGGTGGCTCAGTGGGCTCAGGTGGGTCCAATGTAAATACAGCAAGTGTTGCTTGTCAGTTGCAAAAACGTACTGTAAGGTTTGTGCAAGTGATGAGTGAACATCAATTCTGTTTGTGCATGGAGATACAGTTTGACTCTTCTACTAGTTAAAGTCCAGTAGCTTAAATAAACTCAAACAAATTCACTAAAATGTGCTACTGCCTTTGGAAAACTTCCTAAATTGCTCAAATCATTCCAGAATGAAGAAGAAAAGTGCATTCTATTCTAGTTATTGAAACATGTTACGCTGACACTTACACCTGGAAAACAACACATTCATCACCACATTACATTTTGTCAAAGACACTTCTGATATATTATCACTTCCAAACGAGAATTCCCTCAGTCCCTGTAAGTAAACCCTCCAAATCCCCAGCTCTCATCCCTATTTTCTTCCCAAAAACGAGCATTAGAAGGATTGCCCTGCTATTGTTGCTCCCCTTGGGAGCAAATCTATTTCTGCAGAGATGGAAATTGTCGGTCCCCACAAAGCTGCTGACACACTCTCAATGGAGGTGTCAATTCTCGAGGCCTCGCCATTGTGGACTGGATAATTTAATTGGAGAGGCACGACGGTGTGTCCCCGGTCGGGGTATTCAAATGTTGTATCACCGCCTGTCCCAGTGCTGGCTCCTCTCCTGCTGCGGAGATTCAAGATTCGACTCCCCCTCACTCCTCCTCTCAGATTCCTCCGTCTCCTACCCATGCAGGTGGGGGGTGCAACACAGGCCCGGGCCCCTGAGAGAGCCCTTTGTTTAGCTTGAGACGCAGCCTTGTGGCCTCAAAGACTCAGAGCGGCTGTTCTAGGGAGAGGTGCAGGGGCGGAGGTTCAACCTGCTCCGCCATTACCTGGGAGTCGTCTTGGGGGCAGGCACAAAATTAGTCAGCAGATAATGAAGCTGTCTTTGATTGCAGGGGAGAGCGAGGGTTTGGAGGGGGTGAGTCTTCTGTACAGGGGGCCTCCACAGGGCATGAGAAGCATGTCTTTGGAGGAGCGCCTGCTGTCAACGGATGCTCTGTTTCTCCGAGATCCTGGCATAGTTTAGGGTTGAAAGATGCACAAGGGTTGGAGAGGAGCGCAGCCAAACACATTCCTTTGTACGGCTGCTGCAGGTGAATGGGCTTCAAACACGACAGACGTAGGTAGACAAACGCAAATCTACTGTTTGAACACACAAACAGACCGACATCAATACTCACACGGTGCTTTCTGCTTTATTTCTGGACGCACTCTTTCATTAGGAAAAGCCGTATTTGGCAAGCGACATAAAATCCTAGTTTGAACTTTTAACTTTTCTTGAATCAATATCTCTTTCCTCGGAAATATGTCAGCACACGATCCCCCCACAAACTGTTCAAACATTTAGCATTTTTGTAAGACGCGCTAGTGCTTTTTTGAAACGCAACATGATTGTCTTTTACCAATTTTCATGTGTCAATGTGTCTGTTTGTCTCGCTGCACAGTTGTCCCGACAACCTGCGCGCCTGGCTCATGGCTGCCCTCCAAGTGCAGACAAAGCTGTCGTCGAATGAACCAGGCGTGTGTCCACCGGACCTGAGGGGTGCCGCCACCGCTAACAAAACACACAAAGACCCTCGCCCCTGGCACTGGCCCTCACCCCGTCTACCCGCTATCCTGCCCCTCCCTCACACCACTGCCTGCTGCTTTGTGCCTGCTCCAAGAAGAGGAAGTTCCTCTCATCTCCTTTTCAAGGTAACCCTGCCACCCATGCCCCTCTTTCACACAAGCAGAGTCGAATAAGTACACACACACACACACAAGTTGGCAAGACATGCAATCGACACACTCTACAAGGTAACACAGTTCATGTATTTTCTCTGTGTATTTTTGCGAAATTAGTTTTGATCTTGAAAGATATTTTTTGGGACACACTCAAAAGACACTTGCAAACATGCAAACCTTTTTCTGTAACCGGCGAGGGAAGCCTTTATATAACTTCATACTAAACATGCAAAACCTTTTTTTGCATTACAACAAGAAGGGTGTAATTGTTCTCTATGCTTTTCCCGTTCTCCCTAACCCTAACCCTAACCCTAACCCTAACCCTAAACATGCAAACTGACCCGTGATAGCTTAATCCTCCATTTCCTTTTTTTACTTCTCCAGTGATTTAGACTCAAAAGGGACGGATAAAAAATAATGGTCAAAAAAGAGCCCAGATATCCATCATTTTATTTCCCATGATGCAGTATCCCTGCTAAACGTCTGTCTTTCCACTTCCACGCCCTCGGTTTGCAATGCAAGCTTTTTGTTAATAATTAATTTGGTTATCTCTTTGCCGAGATAACCTTGATGACATCACCTGGGTGGTTTTGTTTAGACTTGACGAAGCTCCTCCAGAGACGCAGGAGACAATTTACAGCTGTTCTCACAGGCGGAGTAAAACTAATCTCGATGTGTAAGATCGCTGGCGTTTCTCCATTTAATATTAAAAGTGCAGAATCCTTACTGGCATCAAGACGCAGCAAGAGACTGCTTCACATCCACGGACACATTAGATGTAGCAGGTCTACTGCATTTAAAATGTAAAGAGTGTAGACAGGCTGTGTCAAGTGGTGAGGATATTTTCTTTGCTATGTCAGTCACTCTATACTATGAGATGCGACACTGAGCTCACGCATTTGTCACAACAGTGCCATGTCAACTCATAAGCATACCTGTGTATAACTCAGGATGACAGCTCATTCAGGACTCTGTGTCGAGACAACTTCTGTTGTGACCGCTCAGGCAGAGCAACACCAGAGAAACGTGTTCAAGCTCAGAGCACAGCTCCTCTTTCCTCTCACTAATACGTCTGTGTCTCTTGTGCTTGACTCTTCATTGACCTTTTAGTAATTATGAAATGTGTTCAGTGTTACCGAAGGCCTACACACACACCTACAGTGTCTCTCTGTCTACATGAGGCAGCTGTAGGTGTAGACATGTTTACGTCTGTCTTTCCCTGATTGTGAAAAATGGTAGTTCTGGTTCTCTCAGTTTGATATGTAATTCTGAAGGAATGGAAACAAAACCACAATGTAGGTTCAGTGTGTGGATCGCCGAACACTTTGTTATTTTGGCAGCAGCAGTATAATAATGTGATTCCAGAACTTATGGATAAATATAAATACAATATGAACACACCAAACAAAAGGGGTCAGAGGGTTCAGACATTAAAAGGCTTTATGTGCTGTGGTGTTAAAGGCCATGAAACCTCAATCTGTTCTTATTTGCTAAGCTAAGCGATGGTATCCTCCATGAACACACAGTATAAGTTACTTTCTGGTTTTTTTTTTTTAGTTAACCTAACTAAATACATACTTAATGGTGTTTTATTATTTTATAATTATTTATCAAAGACGAAAACTTAACAGAAAAGCTTTTTGAAACCAAACATTAAAGATTGCAGGCTGTGTTCTGTAGCTCAGCAGTGAGCGTTAACTACTCAAAGTAAAGTTTACAAAACATCAGAAGCATAAAGAAAGACGATCATCTGCAATCAGGAAGTCTGTAACGAAGGTCATCTCACAAAGCATCTGAGCGATGATGTCATGAAGGTGGATGAAAGGCAGTGAAATACAGTTTGGACTCAGAACAGGGCCTCCAACCTCTTAATGAATATGACCTCCGAGTCCTTCCCACAATTCCCTGGGCGCTCATTCTCCCTCTCCAAAAAAAAAAAAACCCTACAGTGTTTAATGATTCCAAGGACTCTGGGGTGCGCTCCAACTCTAATCAATGAACCCCATCTACGGGGAGCCAGTATCCCTGGTGACGCTGTTGCCAAGACAGTCGCGCTTGGCAACCCAGGTTCACCATGGTGAATTGTTCCCCCCCCCCCCCCTCGATGTGGAGCGTCTGGCTGAACCGGCAACACAGAGTCATTATGCAAAGTTGTCTCTCCTCCTCATTCACCACGTTTGCTCTTTTCTTTTCCTCGTGGTGAGAACAAACAGAGTTTAAATATGTAACTCGTTTGTTTGGAGGTTTCAGATTTACTTGTTCTGCCAATAAAGTAACGCACTTACAGCTGAGAGACGGAGCTGAAAGGAGGGAGAGGAAAAGAGAAGGAGGTTGTAGAGAGTAGATCGTTTCATCATTGTGTTAAAACGCTGCAGCATGTTGTTTGGGAAGAGAAAGTCCCATCTGCTAAAGCACTAGTGGAGGTGAGGGAGAATGATGCTTTGGAAATGGAGACGTCGTTCACATTCGGAGTAGCAGTGGCATTTGATGGCATCTGGGAAAATGTGCAACTGGCTCCTGGTTTACTTTTTTTGTTTTCTTTGTCTCGCCCCGCTGTGACTTTTTCTCAATCCTTCCTTTTTTTTTACTTTTGGCACATTTGCTGAATATGTTTTGTGGTTTCTGATACCACCCCCCCCCCCCCCCCCAAAGCACCCCACCCCCCCAGGATTTTGAAAGCTCTGTTGCGAGAATTTGTTTAAGAATTTGCTTTTCAAAGACAGTTTTATGTACTTACACACTTCACTCAGTGGAGCTTTGTCATTTTTAAAAGACTAGAAGAGCCTCCTAAGAAAGGTTTTAAAAAAAAAAAAGAAAAATGGAGGGAAGAGCGTTTTCCTCTGCTCTTCTCATTGATGAAATGTTTCCTCTTCCTCTTCAATTATTTAGGCCGTTTTCATTGGAGAACTCCCAGTGGCACCCGGTGAGATTTGCATCCTGATTTATTTGTCATATATCCTTTATATCTCTAAATTCTTTATACCTCTCCAGTGGCCCCATGCATCTTTCATGGGCTCCTCAGCAGTGTTTGCAGGCCAGATCCAAACACATTTTACACGTCACGCTGCAGCTCGCCTTTTTCACCCTTGGTTGTGTCGGGTAAATGAAAAATGTATTGTCTAGTATCGTTAATTCTTTTCTCCTCACACCACCAATATTTTGCAGTTGTCAGTGTCAAGAGTCGCCACCTCACAGACTGTTGTTCTTCTCCCTCCCTCCTCCTTCTGGTTGAACTTTGAAAATTGCAAAAGAAGCACGTCTATGACCTGGAAAACGCAGTTTTGTTGAGGATGAGTGACTGACACAATTAGGTGAATATGGAAATGATGTGTTGATGCTACCCACAGGGCAAGTCGAGTCAAGACAAATTTATTTATGAAGCACTTTTAACAAAACAAGTTCATCACGGTGGGGGTGGGTGGGGAAAATAAGAACTTCATTCTCAAAAATCAAACACTGTGAAAGTATCATAAAGTCATATTGTCACTTGTTTGACTTGTGGTGACCTTTGACAATCTGCTTTTTAAGAAGGCGATAAAAAAATGACTTACTTACTTTTTATTGGCCAGAATATTTCCTTGTTTATTCATGGCATTGATGGACAATGGGAAGAAGAAGAAAAAAAAACCAAACACAAAAACCCCCAGAGGGAGATAAGTTTGTGACACGGTTAAAATGTGACAATGCTTTGAACTGGCATCACACAGACTTTACCCCCACACCGCAGAGCACAGGGATAAAGATAAACATGTTTGTAATGGTGTAAATTTAATTCTCCATTTGGCCTGCATTGCAGCTACTCTCGCCCACGCAGGATGGCATGAGGGAAAAGCATTCCCAACTGATTAATTCCCCAACAATTATTCCCGTATCTCCCTCTGTCTGCCTCTGTTGACATGCTGCCACTCCAAGCCGTTCCGCTGATTTTTATTTCCCTAACATGGGCACAAGCTAAAGCGTCCGCATATGTGGCGCGCAATGTGAGAAACGCTCCGGCCTTTTTCCCCTGGATTGGAGCGCAGCACGCGGGGACAGATTGCGGCGCTGGAATGTGCCACCGAGCCTTACAATCCCCATCTGCTCGGGCAAGCCGTGGATGAGCGGGGGAATGACGGAGGATGGAGAGACTGAGAGAGAGGAAAGGAGGCAGAATGATGGAGTGGCTATTAAATATACAGCAGGCAGTGAAGAGCATGCAGGGTGTTGTTGGGAGGCTCCTGCATTATGGTGGAGCTTCAGTGCTCCGTCTCTTTTCTTTCTATTTTAGAACTACAGCTTCTGAGTTTAGTTTTTTATTCTATCCTTTCTTAACATTCCTTTATTGTCCTGCACTTTTCCTTCCTGTATTCTTTCCGTACACTTCTTTTTTAATTTCCCCTAATTTCTTTACGTCCCTGATCTATTAAATTGCTTTCCTCCTTTTCATTCTTCAACTTTTATACTTTTCCCCCTCTTTGTTTTCCACTTCTTTTCTTCCTCCCTATCTTTCTCTCGGCTCTTTCTTTTCCTTTCCTAATCTTCCTGAACCTTTTTATAGCTCTCTTCTTTCTTGCTTTCTTGACATGCTGCTCATTTGGATGTAAGGCCACCTCTGCAACATAAATCAGAGATGAATCCAGCCACAGAGTTTAAATGGAGATGTTTTATTAGAATAAGTCCTCGAGTCCTTGGCGGCTGGAACCAGTTGATGTGAATTGAGTTGAGGCTAACCTCGATGTTAATTCAACCTTTTATGGAACGGCTCTGGCGGCGGCGGGTACGGGTGCTGTCTCAGGCTTTTCTTGACAGCTCGCTAACGCAGCTCCACTGAGGTGTCTCTGCCACATTTTCTCCCCATTTGGCATCTAATTCACACGTCCCTGAAGTACACTCCAAAAGAAAATGGATGGTAAAACATTGTGAAAACATCCTAAGATGACAGTCGTACCATGGCGGTGGACAGGGGGGGGGGGATGTGTCCCCCACAGGGAGGGTATGTGGGTCATGTATCTGTGTCCAGATCAGTTGGCAGATTTTCTTCTCTCTTTTTTTCTTTTTCAATGCCGGCAGATTTCTTCCTCAGGTTGGAGGGAGAGCGGCCTTCTGTCACGAAACGCTGTGTGTGCTGCGTAGGGTGGGGGGTGGAGATAAGTTGGGTTGGGAGGAGACGGGTGGGTTTGGGGGGGTTAGTGAAGCAGCCTGACTGGAAAACCGTGTTCGGCTATTTTTAATTCATGGGATACCACCTGGCTAATGGTGTTTTTGGATCCGCCGGCTCCCCGCAAGCCCAGAACAGGACTTGCTTCAAATAATCAGGCCTCCACCAAATCCGCTGAAATTATTCATGCGGCGTGCATTACGAGCCGTTGATCATAATAGTGGAATATTAAAACAGTTCGGAAATGTCAGGTAACATTAGGATGCATTAGGGGACCATTAGAAACATATTGCTGTATCTACAACCCCCCCCCCCCTCAGTGGGTCATAACAACATTGTGATGTCAACATTACAGGAAACGTTAACATAGTCATGCTGAACTTACAGTAACCAGCAGGCCACTGATGTTATCCTGCCCATTGATTTCCTCTGTGGCCCTAAGTACTGACGGCTTCAGCTTAAGATAGCACGAGGCCATAAAAGGCAGATTGACCAAACACAACATCATATGATTACATGAAATATTGATAAGAGTGTTCTCCTCTCCCATCAGGCCTTATGGACGAATAAATGGACAACTGACCAGCCCCGGCTGGACTGGAGCAGCATCAGAGGCTCGCGGCTGAAAGCTTGTCCGGTGCAGATTGTTCGGATATGTTTTCTTTTATTATCTACACTTTTCTTTTATTTACAAAAAGACTATAATAATACGTCATATTTTACTCATATGTACACTGGGCATTGTTCCATCGTTATAATATAATACAGTTGTTTATTCCTTCAGTTCGGAAAAAGTCTTTTCCCAGTCTGTTAAAATGGAATTGAATTAGTTCATAAATATAGAATAAAACATTTCTATTTTAAAGTAAATCAAATATAAATTGATGGACTTGCCAGACCAAGCTGACCCTTTCTCCAGTGGATTTAATTCAAATGAATTACATTAAAGTAAATAAAAGAGTAAAAATAGGCAGATTTATCAGATCTTTCCTCTCAGAACTCGTGTTTCTGACCGCTGGGAGATGAGAGATACTGGGCTCTGCAATGACCAGGGACAGATCTGGGATCAGAGGTGCTGACCTGCACCTGGACACGTCTGCATGCACAAACTCTCGTCCCAACCTTCTTTAATATTTGAGTTTAATTCACTGCTCAGCACTGACGTCTTATCTGAGATGTTTATCATGATTAATGCTGCGCAGAGTGTAAAATCGAAATAATGAAAGATACACTTCTCCGTCTCAGCGATTGTCACAGCTGTTCTCTACAATTTATCAGAAGCTTCGGCAGTTGTGCAAAAAAACCAAAAAAACACAATATTGTTTTGGGTGAACGGCACATTATCAGCTTTTCATTAACAAAGTATTCATTTCAGATTGATAACTCTTGTTTAGAACAGCTTTCTGAAAGGATATGGAAGAAAGCATCGTGTCAATCATGTAAAAACTACATTTTCCTTCTTTGACATCAACAGCAAAGACTATTTTAACTTCCCAAAGAGCGGGATTCATTAGCCGCACACATATTTCAAACGACAGATCGGGGAGGAGCAGTTTTTAACAAGCCTTTAGTTGTTGAGGGGAATAAGTGTAAGCAGTCTTCCATCAGCTGCACACATTCTTCTGATGAGACGATAGCGGCTAAGACGTTTATGCAAAGATGCAACCTCACGCTTTCAACTTCCTCAGTCCCATGGACGACAACTTTGATGCCATATTAGATGTGAAGCAACAAACTTGATACGGGTATTTACCAACAAAGCCTTATTTTCTTCTGCTGTGTTGTGCAGAGTAAGAGGATTAGTTTGTCTTTTCTTTCTTTTGCTGTCAGGGTTTAAGGGAAACAACTTTTGGATTTAATTGTTGTTCCATTGTCTTAAACATAAGAGTCTGACTTCATGCTTATACGGCCTGAACGCCACCAACATCAGGAAGGAGTCACTTTGATGGTGCATACAAAGCAAATGGTATTGTATTGCTGCATTGATGTGTGTGTGTGTGTGTGTGTGTGTGTGTGTGTGTGTGTGTTGATGCTGTTTTATTCTAAATATTTGATTGTTTTCAGTCCATTTTCCTCAGACAAGGAAAGATTAAGTTCTAACCAACAACCTGCAGAGGCCTTCGGGGCGCAGTTTTTATCTCAATGACATTTGTGAACAGAAGACATTTACTCATTACTGATGGCCTGAAATATGGATTACATGGATTTGAATATTTCTTTAAGCCTCATATTTGATCTCTGTTTGTTGTAGAAAGTATAACCGGGGAGGTATAACCAGATATAACCAGAAGTATAACCAGAAGTAACGATTTATTAAAGCAAATCTAACCAACCTGAAGAGTCATTTCCAACTTCAAAACTCTTGGACACTTACTAACAAAGCAGTGGGAGAGATGGAAGGAGTGGGGAGGAGGAGATGTTTGGCGTGGGTGAGGAAGGGGGAGAGAGGGGAGGGAGCGGGGGGGGGGGGAGGGGGTTGTGGCAGATTTTTTACCCGAAGGCAAAAGCAGGGAGAGGAACCCGAAGGTTCAGCAGGGGAACAGTCGCGCCCGCCCCAGTTCCAGGAAGGCCCTCTCCGCTGTGATCCATTATTCAGCAACGAGCACAATTAGCCTCTGTCAAGCTATTTTTACACGCTCCGATAAGATAGATTCAATGTACAAAAGAATGTGCAATGTCTCCCCACCCCCTGCTCCCCCCCCTGCACATCACCACTTATTTATTTATTTGGCACGTTAATGCGTTGGAATGGTATCGATGTAGCTTTTATCCCTTCACTTATTCATCAGGGCTTTGAGAGAGTTTGTTTAGAGCTGTTTAGTGAGGCACCGTCGTCAGAACTGGAGGGATGAGGTACGTTAAGTCGACTCATCCATCTCGACGTTATGATATGTGGCTGTCAGTTCTGTGTTTGAATGCAGATGGTTTGCATTTCAAAATGAATTGACCTCAAGGACCTTAACGAGCACTTAGTACCCGATGCAGAACGTTAATACTCAGCCACGCTAAGTGCAGGTGCACATTTACCGAAGAGTCCACTCAGAATCCAAAAGTTCTTCATAGTTGTTGCTGATGATCTCACTCTGTCCAATTACAACTTCGCCGTGTGCTGTTTGTACGCAGTGTGTGTAGTTTCGCTGCCACCATCTTCTTTGGTGCGCTCTCATTTACAAATACATGGCAAACTCTTATTTGTGTGTGGCGGGAGATGAGACCTGCTACTCCTGACTCTTCCACAAGCCTACACTCGGCAATATTTAAAACTGATCCGCTGTCAAAAATGACCCAAAATGTCTGTTGTCTCAGCGTTGAGTGTCGAGCTCACTGACGAACACGTTGCATTTCCTACTTCATACTAAAAGTCAACATTTGTTTTGCTAGTTAAATGCTTTTTCTTTGTTTGTAATGTGAAGCTGCAGACTTTAGCAAATGTTCAGTTTGCATCAGCAGTAATTTAATATGAATGTCGCCACAGACGCCCAGTTCTTAACACTGCAAATATTTAAATATTGCAATTACTTTACTTGATTCGGAGATAGATAGTAAAGCCACTGACATTTATTTAAATTTAAATCTTTTTTTTTTTTTGTATTTTTTTGTATTTTTTTCTTAATTGATTTTATTTTTTTCTTATATATTTATTTTATTAATTTATTATTATTATTATTATTATTATTATTATTATTATTTCTTTGTCATTTTGGGGAATAACATTCTCTTTTGGTGGAAAACAGATTGATCTTGCTCTCGTATCCTGTTAGCTTAGCATAAAGACTGGAAACGGGGGGAAACTGCTAGCCTGGCTCCATCCAACGGTTTTAAAATCCGCCTGTAGTATTTAACATTTAATATCTTGTCTGTTTAATCTGTACAAAAGAACAATTTGTTGTTTTACAGCGAATAAGAACATTTCCATTCGCTCTAACGTTTCCTTAAACTGCATCGATGTGTAAAACATGTTCAAGCATTACAGCATTTCTTCAGATGAAGCATTTCCTCGTGAGTGTGAAGATAATCTCTGATCAGCATAACTTCAGTAGTTAGTATAGATTACTGCACTGTGTCATTATTCATGAGACTGTATTGTCACAGGGAATAAATGTATGATAAGGTTACGCTGAGGAAAGTGCTTTAGCTCGCTGCACATTGCAGAGCTTTATGTGCAAATTCCAGACTTCCATGCACAACATAATTCAGCCCAAATTGGCTCACCTGCCATTTGCAAATATGGAAAGGGAAATATTTTGGCTGCAATACCAAACGACACACTCTCCTCATCTCATTTTTCCTCCCAATTGTTCTCCTATTTACTTCATCACTTGCTGTGAAAACTTTGCATTTGGTCACGGCTTCGGGCCTCGGGGCAGTTTTGCTTTTCTTCCCTGCTCTTGTCGTACACACGTTTTTATCGGAGCATCATTTTATCTTAATAAACGTTAATTTGATGAGATAGCAGTTTGGGAGCTTCTCTATCTATGATCTGCTTTGATATCCTGGATGTCTGGGAATAGATCGAGTACATTTACTTTATTATCTCCTGTATAGTGACGGATTATTTCCATGAAATGACACAGTTAAACATACAGTACAGGTCAGGAACTCAAACCTTGAATGAGGAAATCCAAACAGGCCTGGACTAAATCTCTAACCTTCCAGGGAAATGAGACTTGAGTCGCTCAAACCATTGAATCATCAGAGCCCAGAGTTTTTCCTCTGGGTTCATAAAAATCACGTCTATCCTAATGTACCCACATTTTTAATTCTTTTAATCCTCATACTGTACTTCTTGCATGTCAAACACTGATTATAATTGCTGTACACGAAGGCATGTGATGTACATTCAGTCATGTAAGATTGATACTCATGACCCGACTTGTGAAGCCGGCTTCCTGCAGCAGCGCTACTTTCAAGATGAAAAGATCTTGCCTGGTCTCTGCATTACGAGTGATCTTTAAACATCACATGCTGCCCTATTAGCATGAAACTAAATATGCAACATGATTAGCTCTCATTAACATGAGGTATTTCTTAACAGGGTTGTTAGCGCATCCCAACTGCGTGCTTTGACCCCTCGTTGCAGGTGCTGCCATTGCACCAGATCAGGCAGGTAATTAGTCTACTTAAATGGGTGTGTGTGAGTGTGTGTGTGTGTGTGGAGGGGGTATTAGTGGGGTTCATTAGCCTACCCTCCCACTTATCCACCCCTTTACCCAAAAAACAGTTGATCTTTATAAGACCTCCCTCCCTTTTCATTCTTTGCCTCCTTATCTCCACCAGCATTACCCCTGACCCCCTCCAGCCCTCTTATTCCACCCAGTGGTGGGGTGGGGTTAGGGGTGTGTGTGGAGGTGGACGGGTGCATCCATTGGGGGCGGCTGATCAAAGCACCGGGGATCCCCAGGGAGGACATTTTCAGAGGCAGGAGGGAATTTAAACAGCGGCCTAAGCCAGGAAACCAGAGCTGAGGTGAGAGGCGAGGGCGTTATTGTGGCTGTTTCTAACCCAGGAGAAGGGCAGCCCCGTCTTTAATCCCCCTAATGAGGGAGGGGATCTCACCAAGGCTGCTTTCACCTGTAAAGGGTCCTAATGTGGTTTGCATGGTGATAACCCTTGAAAGCTATTGGTTTTCTAAAAAGGGCATAAGAAGTGTGAGATGTGAGAAATCTCTGGATTTGTAAGAGCAGCGTGAAGTCTATTGAGGATGACAGAAGCATCAGAAACAACAAAGTGGTCTCCAGAGGCTGACGATATCCTGTGTGTGTGTGTGTGTGTGTGTGTGTCTGTGTGTGTATGTTGATGCATATGTGCCTGTCTTCTGAGCTGAGCCTCTTTTTGAAAGTGTACATGTTGCAGGCTGCGTGTGTGCGCCTGTACAGTATATATGTGTGTGTGTGTGCGTGGGTGTTTTTGTGTGTGTGTCTGTGTGTGTTCGTATGTGTTCCGTCACGTCAGAGACATGACAGGCGCGAACGCTGATTCAGACTGGCGGTGGTAGCGTCTGAAAGCGCCAGGGAACCTACCGGGAGCAAATGATATTCATTGGTCTTAAACGCTCGGGTTGGCCGGCCGGCCTTGTTGCAACCGCTGGTGTCATGTTACATTATGACCTGAAGATGACGGGGGACGACACTGCTCCAAAAAGAGGAGAGAGGGAGAGAAAGAGAAGAGGAGGAGGAGATGCAGGCAGGGAGGGATGAGGAGTAGCGGCTGCTCAGATGAGGTCATTTAAAACCCAATCCACAGTTTGCTTTTCTAAGTGCATTTTTTAAATCCTTACACACAGATAGTTTATATCCTTTTTCTTTGTTGCATTTGCTGTATTTGCTGTATGTGATCTAATCTAAATAAACTCATTGTGAGGTATAAGGAACACACAATGCTATTATGGACTATTTAACTGAACTCAACCAGTAATGTGGACGTCTTTGATTCAATTAACTGAATATAAGATAAGATCGAACAGAAGTAAAGCCAGTGTGGGGACATGTTGCATCAACAGGGGGTGCTGCACAACAGCTTAGTGGATTGCAGCTTTAGTTTTCAACACAGAAAATATTTGACTGGTTATTCACATATGGAAACATTATAACTTTGTCTATCTTTAGATTGTCTTCGCATCTGTCGCGTGTGGCTTATTTCACGGGTGTGTCTCTCCCTTTCTCCTGCTCGCTCTGTGTGTGTTCGTGCAGAACCAAAACATGGTTTTGAGGTCCGTTTGAAGTGTCTGGTAACTTCTGCATCTCTTTCACAGCCTAACGTTGGCTTTTTATATCAAAAGATGCACCAGATTACATTTTCAGATATGATTGCCCGTTTATGAGCAGGGTGTGTGCAGTGTCAACAAAGACCAACATCTGGTTGAAGGGACTCAATCTTTGAATTCCTGTTTTGATTCTGTTGCTTCACAGCCAATCACAAGAGATAACACTTGGTGCATAATGTCTGTAGCTGCTCCACAGAGACTTTTAGACCCACAGGGTGAATTTATATACCTTAATGAGGTTATTTGATGGTTGTTATGAAGTAGAATAATTGTTCTGGTAGTTTTAGTTTCAGCGTTGGTATGTACCGTACACTCGTATTGCTTTCCATTTTAAGGGGATACATGTGGATCAGGGTTACTGCACGAAGAAAGAAAATCAAAAATGAGTGAGCATCATTGTTCAAACAAAACGAGGAAAACTATGCAGCTTGGTTGGAAACGAAACAGAAAACCATCTGTGCCAAAGAAGAGAAATCTTTATGAAGACAAAACAATGGTGTCAAGCTAAAACAAAGGCAGCGTTTATTTGTTTGTGGCACTGAATGGCAAAGGTTTGATTGTACACAAGAGGGGAGGGGGAACAGCTGTGTGGCTTTATAAAGACAAGACACTGAGATCCTCCATTGTCAGTCCATACCTTGGGCACGGATCAGTTTTGACAAAGCACCATTATTCGTCGTCACCTTGCTCGTGTGGTCAGATAATGAGGATGTTTTCATAGGCACACAGAGAAACAGACTGAGAGAGTCATCAAATAAAACAATGTCATTGTGGAGCCAGTGTTCGGGGTTGCTGTTGTCGAAAGGCAGAATGAATGGATTTGTCTCCACATTTTGTGTGGTGATGCAGTTTTTCTGTGGGTTGTTTGTGCCTTTGCCAATGTTGACAGGCTCAGTTTCATTCCCGGCCTTGGCACGACTTTCTGCCAAAGCTTCTGCTGGAGTCTATTAAAGCGTTGCACTGCAGGACGTATCGCCCGCGACCATCAGCTGTACACACCCAGACACAAAACCAATGGAGTAGGCCTCTCAAGAAAATTACTTTTATAGTAAACATTTGACTCCAGCGTTTAAACGTTTTGTAAGTAGATAATAATGGAGATAATTCAGTTTTTATGGCTGCATTGGACAACTTTGCATGTTTGCAGCTCTAAATAAAAACAGGAGAGTTTTTAGCCAGAAATCAGTAATGTGCTGCTCTGACTTCTCGTAACAACACTCACTGATGCCAAAATATAACAAAGGGAAGAGAGAGGCCAAATATCTGGAGGAGTTTTGCTGTTTTTGTAGAAAAGTTCCAGTTGGAGAAGTGTAGCAGTCACCCAAACTGTATCTAAGACAACACTGCAAATGCACGAGTGTCTGTTGCAGTGCCACTTTGGGATTTAGGCTAATGATAAAAGATTATACACAAAATAATATTTGGCTGAGCTTTAAATGCCTCTAATTTAATTAGTTTTGAGTGATGTTCGTCATGCACTTGAGTCTGTACTTCCTATTATTTTACTTTTCCCCTTGTTTTTCCTTCACTCTGGCAGATTTGACCTCTGCATCCACCTTCAAGTCAGTCAAGTGAATGAGCTAGCTCTACAGCTAGCACCGCAGTATCCCTCTCACACAGTCTGTGCACGTCTAGCGCTAGCCGTTAACCCGAGCATCTCCTCTGCGCTGCAGCTGCGCCAACATCTGTGCTCTGTGTCTTCTTCATCCGCCCCATTCCCTCCAATAACCTGCTATCCCTCTGATGGGTATGAATAAAGGAGGGAACAATCTGGATACTCTGTTACACAACATGCCGCTGGGACTTTACACATATCAATAATAGATTTACCAGCATTCACCTTCTCCTTAGGTTTCTTTTGAATTGTATTTTGTCAACGGGGAGAAAGTATATATTCAAACATATAAGAATATAAGTTCTTTTGAGAGACATTTTTGGCCTCACCAGACCTCTGTAGCTTGAAGCTAGCGGCTCAAGGCTCCATTAGCTGCTACTAGCTTAACACACCCGAACTGCTGACAATCAATGTGGCATCGAGGGTAATATATGTCTGAAAAGTGAAGCCTTAAACGTGCATTCTCTCTAATGGTTTCTAACTCAAATGGTTGCAAAAAGAAGTCTGGTTCTATAGAAGTCTATGAGAAAATGAGCCGACTTCACACTTGATTTATTACCTCAGGAAACATTTTCCTTTACGGTCTCAATCACAGCATGATCTTCATTTAGTAAACTATGGTCCCACTTAGAGTATAATGGACGATAAAGCAGAGTATGCTTGAGGGCGTGGATAATTTGTGATTGACAGGTCGCTAGCACGATGTTGTCCGGTTTGGGTGCACTCCGTGTTTTCATCTTACAACTTTAACCCTTTCCCAGTGTGTTTTCAGTTCATTAAAGTTAATTGTAACATTTTGGTCGCCTAAAAATGTGTTTTTCAGCGTTCAGTAGTACTTAGCTCTACCCTCTCGTGTCACTTGTGGTTGCAAAAAAACCAAGATGGCAAGGACCAAAAACCAAGACGGCCGGGGCCAAAGCCTTCAAAACCGTAGTTCACAAACCAATGACGTCCACTTCTTATATCCAGTCTATGGTCCCACACTTAGCCACTTGGACCACCCGTCCTGCAGTTGTTGCTTCTCACTTTTCTGTTCTATCATAATTTGAGAGTGTAGTTAACCTTTAAAGGCATGGGAATTAACTGCTGAGCTTTTATTGTGAAATAAAAAAAAAAACGCCCCTGCAGCTGCTGTTAAACCCAATTTGGAAATCCATTATTTGTTTGTTAAGGGCCAAGAAAAGCACAGTCCTACCCAACATGATACTGCGTAAGGTTACTTGCTGAAAAATCCCTTCTAGTTGCATCTTGGCACTGCACAAA
The DNA here is from genome assembly GCF_900634415.1 of Cottoperca gobio. Taxonomy (NCBI): domain Eukaryota; kingdom Metazoa; phylum Chordata; class Actinopteri; order Perciformes; family Bovichtidae; genus Cottoperca; species Cottoperca gobio. Next base: position 20,810,280 of record NC_041369.1, on the reverse strand, counting down.
TTGGCAAGTAGGCGGGACCATGTTAATATGGTGTGAGACTGCTAATGGCTTTATGATTGGATAATTAGAGGAAGGTGGGTAATTAGGAGAGTAGTCTGTGCTTGGCTTCTCTGTTGGAGTGAGTAGGAACAGGAAGACTCCCTGCTGGCTGTTGAAGGGTGTTTATGTGTGTGAGCGGGTAAGTGTGTGTTTTTGGATGTCATTGCTACCGGCTAATAGTATAAATCCTCGCTGTGCCAGTTTAAGATTCCAGACTTTTAAACAGGGTAGTGGAGAAAACTAGAACCTGTGGCTCTTACTGGACGTGTAGCTAAACCCTAATGTTCATTCAGTGCTCTATTTACTTCATACATAAGGCAACGTTTCTGGGTTTTTGCATTGAAACAACTCCTGCATTGAACTTTTTAATTTATATGTTTTATTTTGTTCATGCATATTTCTTTATTTCTGTGTTTTGTAATGTTTTTAATTAATGTTGCATGTAGTTGATTTAATTTGGGATTAGACAGAGAAAACTAAAAGATACAATAATAATAATAATAATAATAATAATAATAATAATAATAATAATAATAATAATAATAATAATAATTATAATACAAAATCACATATAAAACCCAAAACAATTATTCAAACTTATGCACCTTAATGGTAAAATGTTGTCCTTGTGGTACCAAAAACATATTCAGTGATTATATTTTGTCTTATGTTTTTGTAAATCTAAAGCAGACAATCACATGAACGCATACCCCAAATCGAGAAGCAATTTTCATAATAAATTGATCTCCTCATGACAGTATGCGTCAGGAAATTCTCCAAATTTTGCAGAATTTTCGCTCCTTCTGGTGCCCTCCGATTCGATTCCCCCTGCTGCTTTAAGAGCGTGTTTTTAATCCTTGAGAAAATGACTGTGTAGCTAACGACTTCTCCCTCCGCCCGTCCACCATCTCCAGACATCATTAAAGCCAGGCTATGGCTCCAGGCTGCACATGAACCCCTTCTTCAAACTGTACACTTTATCCATAATTCAGCTATCTTCCCTGAATTATTCAAGCAAATAGTGGGGAAAATAATGGAGTTCACTGAATCTTACTTACACATAAAACTATTTTAATGTTGATTTGAATTTTTGAGGCTTTGTGATGCAGTGAGGGAGGTGGCCTAAGCAGCACACATGGCCTCCTTTGCCTCAGTCCTGATGAAGGACAGGGGAGGATGGCTTGCTTCATAAACACATTAGCACAGTCTTAGGGTGGTAAATTAATTAACTTTCACATATACACACGTGCACGAGTGTGGAAATACTGCACACAGTTTTACACGTGCAGAAAAACAGGCATGAAAACACTAGTATGAGTAGTCCAATACATCATTCAGTCATTGCTACAAAAGCTGACACAACTTTAAATCTAAGTATTTACTGCATGTGATAATATGTGGCGTGACACGGCAGCGCTCTGCCCCCGGTATAGCCGCTCCATATGTTTAAAGGGCACAGGAGGGTAAATGTAGCATTGCCCCTCACTTAATACCCTATCAGAAAAAGGCTGAATTAACATTAGTTGCTTACTTACCATACCGTAGGACTTGGTGTTAAATCATTTACTCCCTTCGGAGTGGGTAAGGGCCATGCAACTTTTATAACGGGAAAAGAATCAGAATTCCCCAGAAAGGAGAAGGGTGGCTCATGCATAAATAAAGCATACAGTACATGTTAGCACTATAACCTTGCTCAGGGGTTTCGCTGGAAGCACAGAGCGCATTACTGAGAGGTTTTTATACGGTATCATATAAAAGCTGGAAGCCCATGCTTTATAACGGGGCCTTTGGTGGAGGGGAGGAGAATGCATCGGAGGCAAACTCGGGAACTTGGGAGGACACACAGGAGAATGTCCTTGGGTCATACACACCAACACACTTCTGCGTATTCCCTCTTGTGTTTACTTTCCCTCACCGACTTTTTATTTCTTTTTTTTTACCTCCAATAACACACATACAGACACAGACACTGAAGGCTACCCACACCACTGAGAGCTTCTGGTGTCATTTGATTTCAACACTTTCCCCTCTTAGCTTCAGCACTTGTGAAACAAAAGGAGGTATTTTCAAATTCTTACGTTTAGTGTTGATGAGCCACAATCACTAAACTGGTGGCCACTTGCTCATTATTTTAACAAACGTAATGCCACTTGGGTCACGTTCTTTACATAAGGAGGAAATGTTTTTACTCCAAAGGTACATATGAATCTCCAGAGCGTTTACTGTCAACATATTTAATTCCTTTTCCTCCAGTCTTCACGCATGGCAGTTAGAGCATGATTTACATTTTATGGTTACGTTTTGGCAATTTAGGATTGTGTAAGATTTTGGTCTTTGTTAAATGTTGAAAAAAATAAATGCTGTTCTTAGACGTGTGAATGTGTTTAACCAAAAGCACAATCTTTCATAGGCTACAAACAAAGGTACTGTTTACATTCTGTATTAAACACACTTGTAAAGGCCCTGTCACACAGTTCCGTATGGCAGTAACGTATGCTTGCGCACGTACTTGTACAAAACGTATCAGAGCGAATGGCCAATGTATTCGACGAATGCCCAACTGATGCATAACGCATTCCTAGCGTATTCCTTCGCCGTATGGCGGAAACGTATGCCGGCGTATACGGACTACATGCTCTGATACGTTTTGTATAAGTACGTGATATGCTATCAATAGGCTCTGTATACGTTCATATACGTTGTATATGCTCATTTTCATATGCGCCAGCAGACGTTGCTGCCATACGGCGCTGAGTGACAGGGCCTTAAAGAAGAGTTATTCTAAAACTTGCGTTGTTTGTTTGCTAGCACTTTGCTGTGTTTCCTGGCACATCACTGCCACCTGTAGGTCAGTGGAAGAGTGTTACATCACGAGCAGGAATGTGTATCGCGTCACCCGTGTGCTCTTACGCGGTCGTGAGAAAAAACAAAACAGGGACCCACTCATTAAAATGCTGCTCCACAGCACTACTGGTGGTCAAAGACTCCACAGCGCACCTTTAACCTAAAACAAGATGTAGGATGAGCGACACAGAACCTTTAGTGCAGGGGTGGGGAACCTTTTTCCTATCAAGGGCCATTTCTTTTATTGAATTATTGAACTCATAACCTCTGCAAAAATGTTTTAAGACACAGCCCATTCATTTCACCTTTCTTTTATGCTAAATGCAAAAAAGCAACTTTTTTATCCATATATCTGTTTTATCAGAAATCCTTTATTAGTCCCACAACGGGGACATTTATCTTGTCAAAAACAAAAGAACATATGAAGTAAAAAGTAATTAAATAGAAAAAAAAAAAAAAAAAAAGTGAGTATTGCACATGGCAGTGATAACTGCACAGCAGTGGTGGAACAGTGTGTTCTTGGTGTGGGGGTCTACCTCTCTATCTTTCCAAACTCCGCCGAAGTGCGTTAACTTTATCCAAACACTCGTCCTCTCAGCTCGTGCAGTTTGACATGTTTCGTGCAGTAATGACGCTCGAGATTATTTTTCATCACCGTAAGTACGTCCGCACAAACTCGACACACTGGCCTTTAACTTCCACAGAGAAACAATCGTTCGTCCATTTCTCCTGGAAAGTGCGACATTCCACATCTACCTTTCTCTTGTTTACACTCGCCATGCTGCGTTCACTGACGTCAATGACTCGTTTAAAATTGAAGTTATTTGACATGTCGTGACCACGTGATGACACGTTCCGCTCATGTTGTGTTCAAGGACCCTGACCTTGGCCAGGAAAAACAGTCGCCCGTTTAAAATATAGCCGTCTAGCCGTCTTTTGCTAGTGGATTTTTCTTTTTGTGCGTTTTTACGAATTACATCGAGGGCCGGATCAAATGGTCTCGCGAGCCGTATACGGATTATTATGCAGATTAAACATCAGATTACGTTTTAAAAGATTTAAGCATTTCAACTACAAAGCAGAGAAGAACCTTGTGCTGCCCCTGCAACATAAACACTGCATGCACATGTTTCCTTTGACAATGCAAAATTGCTGGTGATATGAATTTGCAAAAAAGAATATCTGACAATGCATCTATAAAAGAGCCGTATGCATTGGCCATCAGGTTATTTCTGCGATGAGCTAAACTACTCGTTGTGCTTCCTGGCAATACAAATACAAACTGTAAGATCTATTCACAGTCTTAGAAACACTCAGATATGAAAATCAAATCAAAATCCAAAGATTGCTTTTTGTGGAGGGGATCTATGAGCGACGGATGAGCTTATACCTCTTTCCTGACTTTTACCATTCAACCCCATCGTTGTAGATCTGCATGGATGAATAGGAGGAGAGAGAATCGAGTGACGGGGTCACAGGAGGAATGGAGCGGTGCATGTGGGAAGGAGGGAGGAATAGGCTGACTGGGGTGTAAAGAGCAGCGGAGAGAAGGGAGCAAAAGATCACAGCAAGGTGGAGAGGAATGAGGCCCAGACGTGAGAACTAATTTGACACATTTGCCCAGAATTCCAGCACCGTCTGCCACTATCAACACATGTACCCTCTTTGTGTTGTTATCGAGGGAGATGAGGCCTCTGAGGTCTAGCATTGACCTGTGCCGGATCAAAGAAGGTGCTTTTCCAATAGAGGCAGTCATCCAAACGCACAATCTCTCTCTCTATTCGTATGAAGGAGGAAGAGAGATAAAGCTACAGAAAAGTGAGCGTGACAGTCATTTTCCTGAACTGGATAGAGATGTGAGCACATTGTGTTTCAACATATCGGAAGCATATGAGGTCTTGCTTGGTTTCTGCATGCCGTGTATTTTACAGTATTCAAATAACTTTCAAGCTTCATCTAAAGGAGCCATAACGGCATCCTCTCCTTTCCTTTTTATTATTCCATTTAGAGGCCATCTTCAGAGAGATAATCACTGACGTCAGTCCAGTCTGGTAGGAATCCAGATGTGGATGTGTTTTGGATTGAAAGCTACCATATCCAGCTTTCAGCTTTAAGGCACGTGTCTCCTTGCATCGCCCTCTTCCCCCTCACTCGCTTTGGTTCCTGCCACAACATTTGCCGTACAACCTGAAAAGCTAATCTAAACCCTAAACCAAGGGGACTCGTGTCCACGAGGCCACCACAGGGTTGCTTGTGTGTAATGCTGGGATTATGACCTACACAGAGAAGGATATTATGGGTAACATTTGCTCCTGGAAGCCAAGCAAGCGTAAGGGTTGAACCGAGTTCTGTCAGAGGGCAGAATCCTTACAAGTACAAGACAAATAACCAGTGAAATGTTCCCGTACGACGTCTGGGATAAAGCTCCGTATCACCAAATCAAATTCTTTAAATACCAGTTCAAAATCTTAGTGTGCTGTGTGTTCTCTTGTGACGATATTACACTGTTACATTATTAAGGAATTTAAGCGCAGTTCAGCACAACTCAGTCCAGAAATATCTGAGCTGTGAATTCCACGACTGATTGCATCCAGTCTAAAACTGGAGGGGCTTTGTCGCTGCGGCTACATGTTCTCGCTAGCCGAGCCTCCTATTAGCAACCTTTGTCTCCCGTAATGAGATATTCACTGTGAAATGTTAATTACTAAACACAGGGCCGAGTGGCTTCCAGTACTGACCCCATTCTGATTAAACTTAATAACAATTACTGTAGTTCTCTGAAAAAGTGGGTTATGAGAAAATTAGGTTGTACAGCGGCAAGTAACGTAACTATTGAAACAAAGGAAAAACCCATTGTGGTTTTTGTTTATCATAGAGTTACCATCTATAACCAATCATAATCATAATAACATGTCAATCATGAGGAGACGGGTTGTGTGGTTAGTGTAATTGCTTGCACACACACACATATTAACATTCCAGTGTGTGTGTGAGAGACAGAGGATGTGTTTTTGCATACGACATGTGTAGGTCTGAGGGAGTGTGTGTGTGTGTTTGCTACCAGTGGAAGATCGACAGCTATTTTCTCCCATGTGCATGGCTCTAAATACACACGTATCTGCATGAATCCGGCCCTGTGTGTTTGTTAATGGCGAAGACCTTCTCTGTTGGCTCAGCTATGAATAACAGTAACTGTTCAACCCACTCCCCGTCTATTCCCTTTGTGCCCCTGCCAGCTGGCATCTGGTGCCTGCCGACAGTAATATTCACTCCTCCACCACTGCCATCATGTCCCCTTCATACACACACACACACACACACACACACACACACACACGCACACACACGCAGTAACACACACTGATATACGTCTGTGGTCACATGACCCTCCAGCTGTGTCCAAGCGATTCCTCTACAGTCACTACATGAGCTTAGATGACACTTAGTTTCGATACTCTCATGCATATACAAAGACTTTCACACACACAATACATATAAGAGTATACACCATGTATCCACACACACACACACACACACACACACACACACACACACACACACACACACACACACACACACACACTGATTTGTGTAGCCACAGACAGAGATTTAAACCCACAGAGATACACACACACAGCTTCCCTCCCCATCCTCTCAACCCACAGTCCAACGTTTTCCAAATGATCTCATCAGATTAGCCCCAGATTGCTACCTATTACAGCCTTGCTACTTATTTAGCAATTTAGCTAGGGGGGGAAATTGCCCCTGTTTGATGGCTAATTTTCAGACGTGACATTTTGCCACATTGGGCTGCAGCGCTGAGGGGCCTGTTGTTAGATAGACAGGGGGTCCAGTTGTAGTAGAGGCATTAGGACTAAATGATCCCCTCTGACTTGATTTACTGACAGGAGTCTTCACATTGTAACACGTGTGGACAGAGCGGTGGGCGAGCTGAAGCAGCTGAAGGAGCTGAAGGAGCTGGATGGTGGTGCTGAGATCCAATCTCTACATCTTCTGTCTTGATGTGTCTCGCTCTTGTCTTGGTCATGTGTTATTGGTGATGTTATGGCGACAGGTCTAAACATTTTCCAGTAGTATGTACTGCACAGTAAGACATGTGTTGTACAATAGCTACATCTCTATGCACGGTAAAGTTGTTGTGATGATACCCATCCATAATTTTTCTGTCCTGATTCTCAATACAATACCAGAGCTCTTTTTATTTCACCTTAACTGCATGAAAACATTTTAGCCTAAGGTTACATAAGCTCAGAGTTTGCTATGGCGCTTCAAACGTCCTGATTCAAACTGATGGATAGAATTGCATAATGACATTTTAGAGGAATGTCTAAACTGTATTTATTGTGCATTAGTCACGTCTGGCCGATACCCCATCCTCTTAATAAGGTCAGTATTGTCGCCGATACCAATTGCATAATTGCATCTCTTTTAGAAATGGGCCTCAAAACTAAAACTAAAATTGAAAGAAAAAGTGTTAAAATGAAAGTACGGGTGCTTTTGTGTGCATCCATACATGACCCTTGAATATTACAGGGATACAAATGATCATGTAAAACACCTAAACAATCCCTATGTGCTAACACAGCTAGGTGAAAGGTCAAAAAGTAGCATTTGTAAGAATAAACCAGAGTTTAAAACAGCCCTATGTGTTCAAATTGCCATAAAAACTGCAAAACCGTATTTTATATAGCAACAGGTTGGAAAACCATAGGCACTACAATATGTACAGATGATACACAATTAACGGTAATAAACGTGGAACTTAATTTGACTCCCCTGCATGTTTTCATTAAGCGCTCACTAGGGTTTGACCCCTGGTGTGATACGTATCTTAGACTCGCAGCAATGTATCTTAATTAGTATAAATTTCCCTTTTACTGACCACTGTGCCGAACGTCTTTACAGTTTTATCCCTGACAGTGGTGTAAGTGGTAAAAACCAACACTGGCAGTGGTTTGATTGCCTTTGCAAGCCATCCACACTAAGAATATATTTACTGTACTGTAAGGTGCATCGGCTAATGGCATCTGCTGCACAAAATGGGTTTTATTTTACTGATGTGAAAGTGCATCAATAATCCCTCGTGAGTTATGAACTGACCATGATTATGGCCCTGCGACTGCAGGAAATCCGTTTGAGGCTGTAAAATATAAAACCATGACATTATAAATATGCAGGCCATTAACAACAGCCAACTGACATTGCCAAAAATAACCCGGACACCCGGTCCAAGGCAGAAATATGGATTATCGTCTAATGCAATACAATTCTCTTTATATCTTTCATGATCTGGAAAACTCCCTCTGCTCTCATTTATAATGGATGGAATAACCTGATGATGTCCGTGGAGGGTGGCTTTATTGCTGTGTGTGTGTGTGTGTGTGTTGTTATTTGTCAATGGGGATCATAGTAAGATTTATTGAGTAGGTAAAATAAACAAACATGCATTTAAGCCTCAACAAATATTGTTATCTAAATGCAGGAATCAGCCATAACTCGTATTTGTATTGTACAAATTGGAAATCTTGTGCATGAGTTATAATGGTCTTGAATACAGGCATCATACAAGCATTTCTTCTATTTTAAATCAGGATATCACACATCTAAAAGCCAGATATCTCTTTGTCTAAGGAGACAGTGATGTCACGATGTCCTGGAGGACACTTCTTCATCACTACAGCAAGGTGAACATTTAAACTGCTGGTGGTCAGTAAACACAAGCTGCCTTTCAAACTCCTCTCCATGCTAGAGAGATGAACATTGAAAAGTCTTTTAAATGCATTTTTATCCCAAACATCAAGCTTTGTAAATCAGAAAATGTGAAATGTAACTCCCTTGTCTGTGTTGTAGAGCTTCAGTGACAACCAGCTAATTCAATCAAGCTTTGTCAATGAGTTGTACAGAGTGCAGAGGTCAGAGGGTAATACCTTAATCACCTGTGGTCCTCACATACTACTTGTCCCCTATGAATGAGACTAAAGACAATGAAAGACAACAAAACAGAGAGAGTAATAACCTTTTTGCACACTGATTATCCAGGCTGAGGCATTAGTAGAAGCAAAACAGCAGCATTATGGCTCTAATGATGACCAATTTGAGGACCCCTGAGGACCCCAGCTGTGTCTGGGGCTAGACATATTGGCTCATGATGGGCTAAACCAAGCCTATTTACCCATACTCCTTCTCCCCGGCGGTAACAGCCAGCCACACGCAAACACATATGCATAATGGAGAAATAATGGAATCTTCTAATAATTTGTTTGGGCCAGGGAGGCGAGCAGAGAGACTGAGAGTCGGAGGCTGGCTTTTCTAAATGACATGCCCCTGTGGCTTAACACGATTAGAATTTAAACTATGAGACCACCGAGCCCTTCTTCAGGGGTCGAGATGAAATATTGAGATTGACGCCCTGGCTTTTGCTCTTCCCGGCTTCCCGCGACATTCCCTCACTTTGACACTTGTCTGCCAATCAAAGTGATGGACAGCTAACACGGGGAGAACAAAGACGAGGTCCGCAGAGCCAGTTTGTTTCAGTCGGTTTGGTGGTGAAGGAGGTTGAGTGACACCTCGACGCTTGGAGGCACGGTGCAATACTGAAGGGATGTTCTGCAGTTTATTTAGTGGTAAAATCATGTGGAGGAAATGTTGTCAGACTGAGAGTTCATGTGCAGGAGCTGCTGTCAACTATATTTACTACCAAAGAGCAATAAAATATCTGTTTTATTCTCGTCTGTTATGTTTTGTTCTTCTCACACAATTCTTCACATTTGCAATCTTAAATGTTTTAAAAATAATATAATATATTTTCTATTCTCTTCCCGTAACTAACACAACTTCATCCGGTCAAACTAAAGTGTAATATAGATGAGGATAGAGCGTGTCGCTGGTTAGAGTATGAACCACAGAAACAGTACTTGGCAGAAGCAGAAGCTCATAATTATTTGAATATTTTCTCCCTCATGAATAATATAAAATATTGCTTGCTGGACTGTGTGTCTGCGTGTGTGTGCCTGCGTGTGTGTGTCTGCGTGTGTGTGTGTGCACGTATATATTCCAGTGTGACTGCTGCGAGCGAGTGTGTGTGTGTGTGTGTTCTGTGTGCACTTGTGTTCCAGCATGATGCATGTTGATCTCTCCATCCATTTGCACGTGTGTTTATTTTGTGCAAATGTATAAGTTTTATTGCACACACACACACACACACACATATATAGTATATTTATATATGTGTCTGCTTGAGAGTGTGCAGAGGTTAAAAGGTTGCCAGTCTCCATACTCCAGGGTTCCATGCTGCCAGTGAACATATGTTTGTCTCTGTGATCTCTTGGCCCGGCAGCCGTACAGGCTCGCAGTGTTTGTCCCTTCAGACTCGGCCGCTGCCAGGAGAGCAAACATGTTGATGTGGAGTCTGAGTGAAGACGTCCAAAGAGGAGCTGCAGCAGCAACATGGTGGATAGGTTGAGGTTTAAAGCAGTGCGTGGCTTGTGGTCCATGTAGTCGGGTGTGCATGATCCAGATTAGATTATGGGTCATGGTGGGGTCTAGTGCATGGGCTGCAATTGGAACACACAGCAGACCTCGTGGATGGTTGACACCACGTGTGGATCAGCAGCTAACCCCGCTAGTCATGTCTTCATGCACCTGAAGAGTGCACAGTATACTGCATTGCACACGGTGCATGTAAAGCTGCCGTGATTATGACATTTGCACTTGTGCCGGCAGATACAGTCATCATCACCTGCCATGTCTTCGCCACAGCTGGTTGGATTGTGGCATCTGTATTTTTAGGACCAGTGTAAAGCCGACTGTAAGTGTCAGGCTTGTCTGACTCTAATTGTGCTGACAGTCAAATAGAAATGGGTTTGAAAAACTAGTAATCCAATCAAATAAAGTTGAACTTTTGACACGGTGGAAAGTGTGTCTGCTAATGTGCTTATTCAGCCTCTGAAAAGTCTTCAGAAAGTTTTGAAGTTTAGTTTCAGTGGAGATCTTTCTGTGAATATGACAAATGTTAATATCTCAATAGCATTAGGGCGAGTTAAAGCTGATGCCAGCAGTATTTTTCAGTTAACAATTGTTGAAATGACTATATTAAATGTAAAAGTTGACATATCTCTGCTGTTTCCAGCTTTTTATCATCTTTCCTCTCATTTCTTTTTACGATACTCAACTTTACTCTTCTAGTTTTCTCTCACTGCTCTCATCAGCGTCGTTTCCTGACGCAGCACACACCTGTTTTCCACTAAATGGATTATAAACCCATCGAATCATCTTCGCTCGCACCAAAGGCAGACTGCTGAAATGATTACTTTGCTCGGGTCTAAAAGAGGGGGCTGAAGTTTGCCCGACAGTTAATATTGTAGCTTTAATAGTAGAACTCGGGAAGTGCCAAGATGGGTGATGTGTTAGAACCACGGAAAGTACTTGAATAATTATAAAGTCACATTACATTTGGATCTGAAGCCACAAGTGTTGAGCTTTTACAAGTTGGAAGATCCTTCTTGACAGACTAACTGCTGATTTTCTGACCATCACTCTGCTCCCATTACTGTGTAAAAACAGCAGAAGGCGAATAAGTGCTGATCGACGGTTACTTTCACATCAGATGATACTTCTGTGGTTGTAGATATCATGACAGTTATTTTAATATGGCCTACAATGCTTCACGAAGGCTCTCTGGGGGAAAGAAATCTGATTTTTAAAACACTTGAGGATATTTTGCCACAAGAGGGGGCTAGGATAGTTGTAATTGTCCATTACTTACTGAAACGTGGTCCAAAAAGAAAATCCCAAAGCTATTTAAAAAAGGAAATAAATCTCCAGAGACATGCTGAACTCTAGCTCAAATGATTATTTTCTTTTGAGCAGTTTATTATTCAGTTTTGACGTGTTTAATCAGCATTGTTATTGCACTTGAGTTTACTGGTCTCGTAGGAACTCTGATGTGAGTCAGACAAAAGTTTTCTTCTTCCCAGAACTCCGTCCAAAACTAAGGCGGTCGCCCACTTCAGAAAGCTGTTTTGATAGAGACATCCAGCCCGTTTTCAGTGAAAGTCATGTCTCATTTGTGCTAACTTGGCCCCAATACGGTCAGAGAGGAAGAGAGGGGGGAAAATGGAGGAAGAGAGGAAGAGAATGGCTGAGGAATGGCCAGAAGACAAGAAAAGAAAAGAGCCGTTCCGTATTCATCTGATTCTAATTTGGATGTAAATTGCAGGCTGATGTCACGGCGGAGAGGCATGTTGCTGGGTAATCACAGTGGAATCCAGGAGAATGAAGCCAGAGAAAAGATTCTGCTAGACAGGTGCACAACAGAGCCGCTCAATAGAGCTGTCGTTTTATCTGCACTATCTATCTCGCACTCGACAGAACATGAACGGCGTTGCATACGGCGGCGCTCATACACGCTGTCATACAGTACAAGTTCATTCTGGAACTGGAGCATTGAGGCCGCAGCAGCTGTTACTGCCAACAGCTAACTCTCTTCTCTTTCTTCTCCTTCTCACTTTCCTTCTCTCTCGCACACACTCCCATACAAATGCATCTCCACCCTCATTCTCATTCTACTCTTTCACTCGATTCTTTTTCCTCCCTGCTCCGTTTTTCTTTTCTTCTTCCTTCTTCTTTTTCCTTCGCTGCCACCCCTCCGCCCACATCGGCCCACATCGGCCCACTTCTGGGCGGCGTTCCACCGTCATCTGCTGATAGAAAAGTGTTCATTAACAGATCCTGATCCTCGACTGCTTTATTAGAGCCAAGGCAACAAATGTGATTGTAATTGTTTACCTCGGTGCGATGTTTCCCGCCGGCACGCACACGCGTTCCTCGCCCTGTCCCCGTTTGATGATGTCATAGGTGGATTGTGGGTTTTTGGTTGGGGGCAGCGTATGGCTAAGTGACTGCTAGAGCCCCCAGTAATCCCTCTGTTCAGGATGGGGCCCGCTGGGGCCCAATGAAAGATGTAACAGGATCCCTCTGTATGCCTGCTTCCCCTGCAGGGTTGGAGATTAACACTAGTGTCATATTCGGCTGTGTTTGCCAGAGATGGACCTCTCTGTCACACTCCCTAACAAGCCTGAACACTTCACAGGCTTCAGACCAAAGATCTACAAAGATCATCGCAGTGTTTGTTCAGGATTATATGTGAAAGTTTCCCGACACAATAGTGTCTTCATTTATGTTTTTCTACTTCATGCAAGGACTTAACAAAAATAGATTCAAAACATATATATATTCTATGAATTAATTCTATTTATATTAGCATTAAGCATCATAAATATTGATGTACCTGGCACAGATGCAAAGTTGGAGCTTTAACCGTATTTCATGTATTGATTTAAGCAAGCAGCCAAAACAGGCAACCGTCATAACCAAAGGCTTCCCTCCTGTGTCTTACTTATTTTTCCAGGTCTGCCTTCTCAGCCAGAGAGCAAAAAAAGCCCAGAACATCATTTCCTTTAGACTGATGACGTCTGTGGAAAAACAGAACAACAGGAGAAGAAAAGGCGTTGGTTGATGGCAGCTGATGCTGTGTCAAACCCTGGAGAGAAACGGTGACTCTCCCCAATGTCACGTCACGAGGATGAATGCACAGGATGGATTATCGTACGTGTCAGTCAAGCCAAGACTTGTGTGAGGGCTCTCAGTTCCATATTTTAGATGCCACTTGTTTGAGTGAATAAACCACACTCGAGTACAGACCCAGGCATGAAGAGAAATAAAAAAATAAAGAGATACAAGGCTGCCAACAAGGCTGCCAACAGTCACTGCCAACAGCTCTGGAGCCACTGAAACAGCCAGCTTTGACCAGTTTCAGTGGCAGCAGTGACAGAGAGGCAGAGCTGTGGCTTCTGAGTAGAAACCCAGTCTGCTGCAGTTTGGCAAACCCCCGGACCTTTACAGTGCGAGTGTGTGTGTGTGTGTGTGCTTGCTTGTGTGTGTGCAGGGTCTCCAGTGCTGGAGAGGCTTCAGAGAGAAGAGTTTGTGTGTGTGTGTGCGCGCGTGTATGTGTGTGTGTTTCAGTGCAGTAGTCTGGCAACCTAACATGCATATGTGCACATAGGAACTTAGTGGTGGGAAAACTCCTCTAACACGTGTGCATGCACGTACGCACAGGCGTGCACACACAGTCAGAAGTCAGCTGCTTCTCAGCTCATTAAACCAAATCCCAGGGACTGGTCTGAAGAATTTAAATGAGAACCCCCCCCCCCCTCCTTTGAAGTTTTGCCCCTTTCAGCTCACCGTAGCTGTAGTTGCTCTCCTAGCCTCTAACAGGTACAACACGCCCTCTTTGCCAAAGCTCCGTGCCCCTTCATTCAGTACCACGTGTGGCTGCACCTTTGGGCGTCACACTGGCAGCTCGAGCTGACACTGGGGACACTGACGGCCCCTTTTTGCCTTGGATCTGACCTCGGGGAGGGGGAACTTAGTTTTAAACCCTGAAATCGTATATATGTGTAAATCCGACAAAACTCCCCCGCCCAACACTCCCAACCAAGCCCTGTGTTTGTCTGTGCCTTGATGCTCCAGGTCCCCACGGAAACCGGATAACAGCAGTGTTTGGAGGAGCTCTGGATTCATTTGGGATAACGGGGCTCGTCTGACAGGCTGAGAGAGCGAGCACGGTCTCTTGCAACAGTAACCAGAGAGAGAGGGGTGAAAGAGAGAGCAGATTAGAGGCTTTTAATGGAAGGACTAGAGGTAACTGTTTCGCAAAAGAGTCTGATCCTCTTGTTTATCTCACCGCCACTAACCCTAACACTAAAACAGCAGTGCTTGATTTTGTGTGTAGACCTTTGGGTAACATAAACCTGTTCACACTTCTTTCTGTGTCCTAAACTTTACTCTGGGAACCAATTAGCTTTTAATCTGTTTTACTTACGTTATACTGCTTGTCTCAAAAAGAAGAGGAGGAAATGGGTTTTTGTCAATGAAAAGACTTTGTTGAAGTTTTCAATGTGCTTACTGGCAGTTTAAACAGCTGTAAAAGTCATCGAAGGAGATGAGCAAGTTGGCAGTTGTCTCCGGCAGAAATGTAAAAATCTTCTCGTCTCAATATGATTTTTGGATTCAGTGGTCATACCTTAATGTTTTTCACCATGGCCTCTTTCTTCAGGTTAACTCTTTGCTTCTTGATCTACAAAGAAACACTGTACAAACCTCTCTGGGTAAAACAGTCTCACAAAGAGCCCACAGAAGCAGCTGTCGAAGAATCTGCATCTCTATTTGATTTTTTTTCACTGTCTCATCTTCCTTCGCCGTGAACTTCACAAGACATCCCTCCCCCCCCCCTCCCTCACATGTGACCTCCGACCCAACCTTGATTCTTCCTTTTTCACCGTATGCCAAAGTTTTCTTTTGGAAGAGGCCATCCCTGGCTGTTTTTCTATGGAACTATCCTAACCCCCCCAAACCCCCTCAGCCAGGCATCATCCAGCGGCCCTCGCTCTCTGTATCAGCTTTTTGTCAGGGATTTGCCTCCTCAATCCCACAAATCAACAGAGGATAGATGCCTATTGTGCCTAATCAAAGCACTTCCTCCTGGGGTAATCCCTCAATTTGAGCAGGAAGAAAAGCCCAGTGAAGGGGGGAATGTTCTGGATCAATCCTATGAAGGGCCCATATTATACACTCTCATTTAGATTTCACCAAAGAGACACAGCCAGCCAGCGTTCTTAACCCCCCCTCCCCTCCAACCACCTCCGACTGCTCTCCTATTCTGTTTGTGTTTATCTTTATTTTACTCCCCTTTCTCTCTTTATTAATCTGTTTTTCTCTTGCTGGTATTGTCAGCGAGTGTCCTGGCGTGCTGGCTGGTTAGCACGTGGCGGCTCTTTCAGCGCGGCTTGTTTACCGGAGGAAGGTTGAGGATGATTGACTTGTCGCTGGCAAAAGCTTGTTCGTACAGTGGATGTAGGATGACAGGAGCATCAACCTAGATGTTTCAGTCATCCTGCACACAAAGGCCTTTGCCTAGCTTTCGTCTAGGAGGTGGAGATGTTGAGACATTTGTCAGGTTAGCTTGATTGGGAACTGAGCATGTCATTTTGGTCATTCATGCACAGATAAGTAGAAAATATTGTTGGATTGCTTCCACGTTTGGTACATGTTGTCTCCTATTCTCAACCTATGAAAGATTGAAGATCACATGAAGGCTGTTTCATATGATAAACCCAATATGGGGAAAATGTTGTGACCTGAAATCCTTTAATCAATAATTTAGAACCTTAGATGATGCGTTTCCCAGAAGCACAATCAACAAGATACAACAATCTCTAGATGACTCAAACCTGGCTCGAGGATTTACAGTTAACCACATCTGTCAATCAAGGCTCGCACCATCATTGGCATCCAACAGAAAGCTTGTTGTAATAATTGTTACATACATTAGACTAGAAGAAGGGAACACATATGATTTAGATATGGATTTATATATCAATTCTGTGATGGTGTTTGTGAAAGTGTAACACAGTAAACTGTCCCTGAACGTAGACAGGAAGTGGGTATAGCTGTGCTGATGGTTGAGAAGCCTGCCATCCCAGTACAGGTGCACTTCCTTTCAGACTGTTCATGGTGTTGCACTTGGTTGTACAAACATCTAAAGTTACAAATAGTTGAGTAAAGAATGAAAATATAAGTCCTGTTCACTTCTCTACTCACGCACAGCTGGCCAACCGCTGCATGAAGTGGTGGCAACTGTTAGATTGTCCGTTTTGGACCCCCCAATTCTGACCTCTGACAGGTGAAGGAAGGAGCGTTTTAGACGCTGTTCGACCATCCGACAAGCACTACGATTGAAGTATACCGACTCCTTCAGTGGCGAAAACAGCTCTGCGTTAAAACAATGCAGGGGGGCTGCGTTGGTGGGGGCGCGTTGTTTGAGGCATTGGTGAGACAGGAAATCTGAAGTCCAGTTGGAGTAACAGAATAATGCATTTAAAGACTTCTCAGATGCCAAAACACTACACAACTGTTTATAATACTCACAGACAGGATTTTGGAAAGTGATCATGGCAGCGCAGGAGACACAGTGTTCATGTTACAAAGTGATCCACCAGGAATGTGCTCTTGCACATATACAATTGGCCAACGTAGCGTCTTGCCGGACGACCCTGCGTTGTTTTGTTGGAGCCTTCTGTGTTGACTGAACTGATGTACTGTGGCATGCAAGTGGATGAGACGTTTGGGTTTGTTCACGCTAAGATACACTGGGTCTGGTCGTGGCAAGTCGTTAGCGTTAGTCTCTGCTCCGGAAAACTCTGACTTTTAGCTTGAGAGGAGTCACCTCAATTAACCTCGGCTAACAAACGGGCAATTGTGTTTGTGCAATTGAGTCACTTTTGTGAATTCGTCATTGGGATCGACTCGTGATATGAGGCATAACATTTTCTTAAATGGGAACTTTATTCACAAACTGGAATGAAGCCTTTCAAACTTAAAGTGTTACTGGTTGGAAGTGCTGCCAACATCTCTAGAATAAAGCACATAGAAATACAGCTATTTTCATTCTCAGAGAGGCATTGCAGCCTTGTCCTGCTCTCAGGCTTTTTCTTAATACGTTGCTATGTCTAGACAGCAACAGATGTTTCTGTTGTGTCTGTCAGATTTTAAGTAGTTGTTGTGTTAAGTCTTTAAGACAGCTGCCATGTCTGTCTTGAGAAAAGTTTCCTGCACTCAGTTGGACTAACCAGGATAAATTAAAAAAGTTATAGGAATATCCTCCTTACACTCCACCTGTTCCTTCTACTCCTCAGCTTATTACCACCTCTAATGGTTATATAATGTCACATTGCTCTCCATTTTGACGCCTTTGATGTGAAAGTCTTGTCTCTGTGGAATATCTCTTTTCCCCGCCGATTCGTCGACGCTGTGTAACCCAAACTCAGGGTTTTGTACATGGGAGCGGCATCAATAGATGTCATTGAACAAAGCTGACAGAACATGACCTTTACCGGAGTTCTGAGGTTACTGTTCTCCAGCGGAGGAAGTCAAAATAGATGAGTGGATTAAGTGAGAGCCAACGTCCCCGGAGACTCATTAGAATGGCAGAGGAATAAGGAGCGAGAGAGAGAAAAGGACCGATCCCAGCTGGACCGGCTTCCCTTCACATCTGACCTCATCACCAGAAAAGACTTCATGGACGTCCATCTGGTCAGGTACCCCGACCGGAGGTGCAGGAGAAGCTGTGCTACATCTTTAAATTGCTTGTTTGGTGCAACTAACAATCCCCAAACCTACAGATATTTAATTTATTTTAATGATATTAAATTAATGAAAAACTAGAAATCCTATTTGTGAAGGTGGAACCAGCGACTTCAGCAGCTTCAGACAATTATTATCAAAATAATTGGCGATTCATTTCCTGTTGATCGATAAATAACTAAGCATTAAAGTCGGTATACTTGTCGTATAACCAGGACTCATTCTGAGAGGCAGCGCTTCTGTAAAAATATATTTTATCAAATTGAATTTCAGTTGTTCGTGAATGTGCTCGATCCTACGTCGTTTACACGTGAGCTCCTGTATTACTGTACGACCACGACCTTCTGCTTTTGGCAGTTGAGCAGCTCTACTATCCACACTTCATCAGAGACGTAGCTTCTATACATTACAAGTACAAGAACAACACTTCTCGCAGACTGAGTGCAGACATGTATCTGAGCTCCAGTGTAAGATGGCAGCCATGTGTGGCCCAGATTGTGATGATGTGATGGATGATGTGAGTAATTCTCATTAACTGGGAAATGGCACATTAACATTTATTACTTTAAGAGGAACGGTTACCTGCGTGTGCATTGGTGGAACACAGCCCTGTGTGCAGACACTTTAATTCCCAGATTACGCTATCCTCATATATATGCCTTGTGAAACAGAACGCACGACTGCTTTATTTTCCTGCTGAGCTGGCACTTCCAGTAACTGCTGTAAATGTTTAGTCCAACTCCTCTTCTTACTGCCACTTCCTTCATTTAGAAGTGTTTTTTTTTTTTCTTCCGGCACCGGCAACAGAACAAGTTCTGATCCAGCGTCTACTTCCCCTGCGTCTGCCTCTACACTGCATCCTCTCTGCTCTCTGGGGCCCACAAGTGTCCCAATCCCTTCCTCTGTCCTCGGTTTCTAACCTAGATCAAATGTTAGGCTTTAAAAAGCTAAAGTTTGATGTGGATGAGCAACTGCCTATGAAACACTTTAATCCCCAATGCTGTAATGTATTTAATTTCACACCCTCTGATGGTGTTGCCCCTTCTTAGGATTACCCAAGGGAAGAAGGAGGTGGGGGGTGGGGGCACAAGGGCATGGCGGGAGAGGAGGGGGGCAGTCACTGAAGTCCTTCGTAGGAGAGAACAAGACTTAAGAAAGACGAAGGGAGAGAGAGGCAATCAAGAGCTGTACAAGGAAAGGTGGAGAGAGAGTAAACAACAGGAAAAAAGATGCAGGAAAGGAACAGAGACAGAAAAGTGATATATGTAGAGAAGAGAGTGAGTCGGGAAGAAAAGAGTGATAAGTGAGGGGGGGGGAAGCATTTCTTAAAGCGTAGAGAAACCTCGCCACGGAGCTGGCTTCACAGAGAAAAAGAAGAATGCCACTTTACAATTTGGAATGCTTGTATTCAAATAGGAAGTTGGAGCTTTGGAGCCCGAAGAATGCAGCTATATCTGCATTGTCACCCCCCCCTGCCCCCCCACTGCTTGGATAAGGGGAAAAGACACCCTGGCAAATCCCATTGTAGAGCTTGGGAGCTTCATAAAAGTTAAGGAGCGATGGATATAGTCTTGGCCCCCTTATGAGATGAGGATCTATCTGGCCTGGCTTCGGAAGCCCTAGACGCATACGCAGGGATATTGCAGGCAATAATTCCCCGGGACGGGAGCACACACAGGCTCCTTTATATCGCCCCCTAATATCCAATTTACGGGCTCAGGCCCTCCGCCAGAGCAGCCCCCGAGAACTTAGAATGCACAAACGCCAGCGTGAGATGGAATTAGGGCCAAGTTCTCTTTTCTTCTGTTTGCCAAAAGTTTGAGGCTTACAGAAATATGAAACTGTTTTTTCTCTCTCTCTCTCTCTCTCTTTCTCTCTCTCTCTCTCCCCCTTCTTCTTCCCTTCCCTCCCCTTTCCCCCTCTTCTGTCCGTTAACCCAATTCATCCATTAAATAGACAAGGAACTGAAAGCAATAAATAATTTGGGCCTGGGATGGAAAATGACTTGATGTTGTGTGGTTTTGGTTAATATACGTGAAGCTTTTCCAACACAGTGAGGAAGAAATGTTGTAAACAAGCATCACTGATTGGAAATAAGACGCAGTTGTTAAATATATTTGATTTTCTTTTAAATTTGTCAGGCCCAGGGTATTACAGCCGAGCCAAAGTCAGTAAATAAGGGAAGTTTGATTATTTAAAGGAAAGATACAGGGGGGGGGGGAGTCTATCATGTTTAGATGAGACGGGATTTATTTAGGTTTTGGGTGAAAAAGTAAAAGTTAGAAAGTGTATACATGCTTAAGAGGCGTGATATTCCCCCTCTGCTGATCTCCTTATCCTCTCCTTAGCCTCCCTAAGCGTTATGTGGTACACACACGCACACACACACACACACACACACACACACACACACACACACACTGTGACTTTCCTCTGCCATTGCTGGATGAATCTCCCGTGAACCTTGCCGGCTTCACTTGCCTGTAGATGTATTTACTCATAACAAGGGCTTAGGCCAATAAGAATATATGGTGATTTATACTGTGGCCAGCAAGGGATTGTGTTGCCCTGATGCTTTAAGTATTTTACACTTTGCTAAACTCTCTGACACCTCCTTGGATAAAATCCCCCATTTGTACCAGCCCCATCTCCGCCTGCTCACAACTCTGCACAAAGCAACAACAAAACCAAACTGTGATTGAACATCGGAGGCAAGAGACGGCTCACAGACGGCTTACGCCCAACGGCACAACGTAATGAGAGCCCGTCCTCCATCGCAACACGACCGCATCGGCCGGTTCAGCAAGTGCCCCAACATGTTTACGTTTAAGAGACAAAGCCCGCTAAGTGCTGTCGTAATTCTGACTCTCGTACGTGACGTTATTATACAGCGACAAAGTGCGTAGAAGGAGTAGGTCAGGGTGGACGGATCAACACAACGTCGGCCATTTTCCCCGCTAAGGTTAGAGAACGATCGTCATTATTAAAAGAGGTTAACGCAGAAGTAACACGATAAAACAAGAAAGCATCTCATACCTTCTATAAGATATTGAGGTGAATCCTGTCTGCGAGGTTGTTTTACACTTTGGTTTGTCAACCAAAGAAAAGACTAATCACATCATCTTTACTTTCTGCTGTCACTCACTTTGTGACACAAAGCTGTTTCCACAAGGCTGATAATTAATGTTGCAGCAAGCTCTTCATATTTGATCCTTTACTTGGAACTGAAAAGTAACTTCAGGCTACCTCTCATGCTGGCTAATTCATCTCCATCCAAATCTGTCTCCGTCTTAATTTACCAGGTAATTCTGGCCAAACGCTCCGAATGGCGTCACATCTGAGAACACAATGCCGATATCATCCATCTACCTTCCCCGAAAGGTCAAGCAGAGTGTGCCCGAGTCATAAAAAACCCCCATCTCATTATTTGAGCATTTTTGCGGCCGGTGGCAGAGGTGCAGTGCAGTGGAAATGGAATGATATATCGTCGCTGGTCAATAGTCGATCTATAATGACTGTGTTGTTGGGCTTTCACTTTAGAATAATTTATATCCTCGCTGATCAATAACTAATCTTGGGCATAGTCAGCGCTGAAATAAAGAGGAGAATGATGATTGCAGGGGGAGAGGCTCTGCTGGAATGTGTGGGAAACTGATGCCCCCCACCTCCCATCACACACACACACACACACACACACACACACACACACACACACACACACACACCGGCACGTACGCAGGTCTCTGATCCACCCAGGCATAAAGCAGATCTTCACAAAGTCTAAAAAGTTTGGGCTGGAAGTATACTCTTTGGAGAGAAACTATCGATCGTGTGCATAATAGTTCAGATTTAATTAATTTGATAAAAGATGAGCTTCGCCTTAAATGTGCGTGCTTCTGTTTGCAAGTGTGCGTGCGTGTTCAACATCTGAACATTTCCTTGTGTGCAGTTCATGAATGTGTGTACGTTTATGTGTTTACCTGTGTGTGTGTGTGTGTGTGTGTGTGCGTGCGTGTGCATGTGTGTGTGTGTGTGTGTGTGTGTTGGCCTGTGGAGCTGAGGGGGCTGAACCCTCTGCCCTCAGATTAGCCCCTGCTTGATAGGATTAGGCTCTAATGACTGGGACTTGGAAGACAAAGGGAGTTTCTGCAAAGAGGCTTAGATATGGAAGAATTAGCAGCAACCTTCCATTGCTCTTTCTTTCTCTCTTTCTTGCTTTTCTTCTGCCTTGTTCACTCCTTCTCTCCCTCTTCTTCTCTCTTTATGACCTTTCCTCTCATTGTCTGCTGCACACACATTGTCTCTGGATCTCACTCTAATGCTTTCTTTTAACCGTTTCCTTCTGGTCATCTGACAGATTAACGCACCTGTCCAAGTGTTAGAAATAGTGATACTCAGCGTTTGTGTACATATGTAAACCTTCAGCGGGAAGATTCTGCTCGTAAAGGCACGGACTCAGAACATGGCTGACCCTGCACCACATAGCTGTCCAGGTTTTTCTCTTTATAGATGATATATTCATGTCATTACTTATTTCTACAGTTGCTTGAAAACAAGTTCTTCTGTACATTCCTCTGTACACGATAAAGAACCCATTTGGACCTAAAACATTGCACTTTAAACATATTCCACGGGAGCAGATGAGTGTTGCAAGTCCTACAAAATAGAATCCTTCACTTTCACTGCAGGAAAACAATATAAATGTGAGCTCTCGCCGGGAGAATCGAACATCTTGAAGCTCTTTGATACGATTCAGTGCCGTCAAATCACCTTCAATACCGAACAGTGCTGCAGTGCCAATAGGTCTGAGTTTTTCGATATCCAGCCTTATTAGTCTCTATGCTAAATGGTCTGATGCCCAAAGGCCCTGCTCAGATTCTAATTGCCCTGGTCTCAGATGCTCCTCGAGAGGGAGCACCAGCCGAGACGCAACACAACGACGGCAAAAGAGAGGGATTTAGGAGATTTTCTGCCAGCTTACGTAAGAAGAGAGGAGAGCAGCTCCTTTTGGTTGAAGCTGAGAGGCTGCATGTGTGTTTATGTGCGCAAAGATAAAAACCATTGGTGGATGAAACCATTAGAAGAGTATTGCTCAATAAGCCTTGGTATTTTAATTTGGAGCAGAGCGTGTGTTGTGTTTGGAGAGTCGTGTGTGAGTTGCAGTGCAAGGCCGTGTTAGCGAGGAGGAAAAACAGCGAGGGGAGAGCGACGGAGGAGGGCGGGGTGGACGTCCAGATTTGTTTGGGAAGTCATGTATGGTGGTGTGAGTCCGAGGGCCGAGTGTTGGTTTACTGAGCCCCAGCTGGGCTCTAATCCGTCTGACTTTCATAAACCTGACTGGGCAGAGCAGGCAGAAGCACTGGCATTAGCACGAAGGAAGCACTGAGAGGTTGTCCACAAGCCAATCTCCTGTCAGAGGTAATCCAGCCATTGAGCTGTTTATTTAGTTTCTTGCCAAAGTCATCGTCTTAAGTTCATCATTAAGACAATATAAAGAGCCCTATCTGTATAAGTGTTACAGTTGTATAAGTCGAGGGTTTTACTGACATCGAAGACTGTTTACTTTTTTACTTACTCTTACTCTGTTGCTCTTTTTTAAATGTCATTTTGGAGCAAAACTAGCCTAAATATTCCTGGAAAAGTAATAAAACACACAATAAGTGACTAATTAGCTGACTAATTTGCCCTGATGTGTTAATACTTCACTCTGATTCTCAGTAAAAAGTTCAAAGCCTGCATGTGGAGGTGGGATCTGTGCAGCAGCTTCAGCGCACATGTCTGAGGCTGCTGCATGCAGAAATCCTCAAAGCCAAATCAACTGCGTTTACAGTGTAATAACGGTGACATCATGCCGTTTTCCTAACTATCCCCTCAGTTATGTTCAGTCCAATTTACCCTAAAATGCTTGCACACATACACACAAGCACGCACACAATAGTCAAAGTTTATGAACAAGCGCGCACACACATGCACACTTCTCCCCTGCGTCGTACACTCGCAGCCTGTTGGCTTTTATCTTGCGCTGGGCACTAGATGAGGACCATATGCAGCCTCAGTGCAATTATAGTGTGGTGAATTGGTAGAACAACAAGAGGGCGTTTTAACGGAGCAGTAAATGCAGGTAAGGCCTTTATTAAGCCGGATCATGTTGCACTGATGTTGTCAGCCGTAGACTGGCTCTCAGACAGGCCGCGAGGATGTTTGTGTGTGTATATGTGTGTGTGTGTGTGTGTGTGTTTGCATGCAGGCATATTTCATGTGCGTTTGGCAATGTAGTGACATTTACCTGCGTTACTTTGAGGAGCTTTTGGGTTCCCGCATGCAATTTACCTGTCTGAATGTCTTGCATGTGATCTGTAATGGTTTTGGACATGTAACCCCAGCAGTTTTTTGTTTTTTTTGGTGCCTGATAGGTTAAAGGTCAATCTCTAAAATGTTTATGCGCAGCCCTGTGAAGTTGACTCTGATTAACCCACACTGATCCTAAATCTCCTCTAGATGTTGTGCTTCCTCCAGGAGGAACAGTGAGACTATATTTGCATATTTACAAATAATTCTAGCACTGGATTTGTGTCACACAATATTCTTATTTATATTTTGTTATTGAATCATTGTTCTACAATTGTAGTTAGGGTTAGGGTTTAGCTACTTTATATTCTGTTGGGTAATTTAATCAATAAAGATGCATCATATTTTATGTGTTGATCATATGATGCATATTTGTATCTAATATCTGAACACTACGTAACTGAAGCTGCAAGTGTAGCGGATTAAAATATACAATACTTCTCTCTGGAGTTGAAGTATAAAGTAACATTAAATGATTATACTGTTACGCAAGTAAAGTACAAGTATGTCAAAATTGTACTAAAAGACGGCACTTTATAAAATGTGCTAAACTTCTTTCCATCGCTGCAGATGTTTGGAGTTAACTCCGTGAAGCGAGTGTGGAAAGTGAGTCTAATGTATTCTAACGTCGTGTTATTTCACTTGTATTGTCCTGATACAGGAAACCCACTCATCTGATAGTAAGTGTAAAACAAACGCCAAGATGTATTTGTCAATACTGTACTGTGCTTTCACTGTTGCTGCAGCGGTGTATGGGCCCCGTGCTGTGAGATTATGACACTTTATATGCACAGTGAATTAGATTTTAGGTTATATTCCAGGATTTGGTGAAAATAACAGGAAGTGGGAAGTGAAACCTTCGCTTCAGTGGAAGTTCTGGTGGTTTGGTGGTGAGGAGCAAATCCAGGCACAATGTAATCACCGCTAACATGTCAATCCAGGCTGATTAACTCTGTCACTGTTACTGGATGAAAATCTTATTTTTTCCCATTCGGAAAGCACAAGCGGTCGGCCGCAGCTGCTCCGTCTCTCTCTCTGCTGAATCACGAGCGATCTTCTGTTTTCCAGTTCAGTTATGTTTACTCAAAGACTACTAATCTAAACTAAATTGATGTTATATAAAACCTCAGATCAGCAAACCACCTGTGATTTTACAGTATCTACTTTTTATATTCTAAACCTTTTTGCACCTCCCAGAAGATCTTTGAAACGTTGGTGTTGTTGTTGAAGCATCTGATATAACGCTAAACCTTATCGAGTGTGTGTGTGTGTAGAAGTCAGAAAAAGAAATCACTCTATGCTGACAAAAGATGCCAGGCATTGAATAGACAAAAGCTTTATTTAAACTGTCCGTAATGACGAAGTGTTACATTGTCGGAGATAACTTTACCCTGATAAAAGAGTTTCCATCTTTAACAACACATGCATCGATCATCTCAGCTGGGGAGTTTCTCTTATACATTAAATAAACACGAAAGTAAAGTACAAAGTACAGTACCTCTATAATTCAGGGCATTTTTGTGCGATGACTTGTTCACACTTGATGCAGTTTAAAGCTCTTTGGAATAGCAATCTTCAAATCAAGTCGCTCTGCATTTAGAAATTCAAGGACGAAGCAAAAAAAAAGCAAAGTGAGAGGGAAGAATAACGATCTGAGTCAGGTGTTGTATAATGTGCGATAAACAAAGGAAGGGAGAAATAGTGACAGAACAAAGCGTATAAAAGTGTCAAACATTACTGCTTGTCAAGTCGTCTGTTGTTGTCTTTTGATGGGTTTGACACTTGTGATAATTAACAAAAGCTAAGTGGAATACATTTACAGCAAACGGCGCCACCTTGATTCTTTGACGGCTTTGGAAGAACTTTTCACAGAAAACAAGTTTGTGTCTCATTGTTTGAAAAGCCTTGGTGGGTTTCTTCTTCTTCTTCTTCTTCTTCTTCTTCTTCTTCTTCTTTTTACGCAGTAGTCGAACAACTGCTTCCATTTATTGCTGCAGAGCCAGTCTTCTGTATTTTACTGTATATCTGACATTTGTTGTCATCGCAGGAATTTATGCTTTGAAAGCTTCTTTATGGGGATCCTGCGGGGTCGTACGGTATACGAGCGATCTTACACGAGATGATGTGACCGCTGACCTCTTCCTGAACTTCGGGAGAGATAACTTTGTTTAGGAGAGACGGCTGTGTGTTCACTAGCGACCGCTGCAGTCAATCAGCGTGTTTGGTAATCTGATTCGCTGCTGCCAGGATGGACGGGTGCCCCCTCGCTGACCTGATATGTACACATATAAAGCCAAATATTTGTATTTGTGTGATTCTAATTTATTTATCACCAAACCCGCCTTTTATTTTAGGCGTATTATCGAGGTGTCTGTCAGATGCCTAATGTTTAGATGCACTGCAGATGATTTAAGCTGCTGACAAACAGCTTCTGGCTTTTCACGTCAGGAGCAGACTCGTGGCTGAAGACATGTTACCACCTTTTATTACCTGGTATATACTTCACTTGGTTATATTTTTTAATTTTATATTATTGCTTTGTTCCTATTTGCATGTTTTTGTGTTGCCATGTATGTGTGAAAACCACAGGTCCACTGGAATAGAAGAATTTAAAACAGGCTGTCAAAGTTTAATCTGAAAGGGTTCCCTCTGCACTTGTATAAGAAGTTGATTCATCGGTTATTAATTTTTCACAACAGCATAACTCGATCAGAGAGGCAACTGAAACCGCTTTAGTTTTTAATCACCTTCGCGGACATACTATATGAGGACTGCACAGCGTGTTTGTGTGTGTGTGTGTGTGTGTGTGTGTGTGTGTGTGTGTGTGTTGCAACTGTACTTTCATGGTGACCGTGTGTTTACAGCAGACTGGGAGATACAGATCAGCCACAAGCCAAATGCTGGTCGTGGTTAAGACTTTTATACTCCACCAGCCACTTGGGCAAGAAACCGATCATCATCTGGAGGAATGGTTTTATTCTGAAAATCAAAAAGGAGTCATTGTGGCTGTAAATCCTGAAGGAAAACAAAGACATCCATCATTTTAATTAAAGAAACATCTGAAAAACACACAAACAACTTGTAGGATGTTCTTTAAATACCTGGTTGCCATAATAAAGTTAGAGATCCTCTGCATTATATTGAGTAACTGTATATTTATATTGTGGACAGAGTGTGTTAAAAACCTGCATACATGACACTTAAATAATAAAAATGACCTCCATACATTTTTACTTTGGCGCTAGAACCTGCGTCTATTGCTGTTTTGTGGAATATTACTTTAATATGTGACATCTGGTATTTGAAATATAATTAATACAAATGAAACAATAACTCTTGGACTTTCAACACGTACTGTATGTGAGGCTGTAACAGCTGTAATATTGAATTATTGATCTATAAACTTCAGTAAACATGTCGTACACAGACCGAACATTACATGTTGAATCAGAGCCCCCCATGTGGTTCCTTTAGAGCTGATGGCGGCGGCTTCTCTGCCGGGCTTTGCTGGTTTATTACCACTAGGCTATGCTGTGCTCCCAGGCCACTCTCCACTCCAGCCTGAACTCACACTCATCCAGGAAAAGATGAGTCTTCACACCTCCTCTGCAGCCGTCCCCCTTACTATCGCTCTGTCCCCCCCCCCCCCCTGGTTTTATAGCTTGGCTCCAACACCCAGTTTTTTCCACTTGTTCTCTCCTCATCGTCGTCCTTCCTCTCTCTGCTTGGCCGTTCTCCTTATTCTTCTCATTTTCCCTCCCTCCCTCTCTCCCTCCCTCGCCTTCTCTCTCTCTAAGGTGCTGATCAATTCACAGTCTCTCTGGGAGGTGTGAGAAACCCCTCCCCGTCCTCACCCATACACCCACTGCCACCCTTACCCCTCCACCCTGATCGGTGCGAATAGGCGACACATGACTCCCCTCACCCTTCCCTCACCCAAATCGTTCACCCCTGGATTTTTTTTCTGGGGGGGGGGTGCAGGGGAGAGAGGAGTCCTTGTGATAATGATGACAATATTCCTCTCTCTGTTCTTCCTTCTGTCTTCCTCTTTTCACTCCGTTCGCTCTCAGAAAAAGTGTCTGCGATGCCATTAGCACACCTGAAATAATAGCGTTGGTGACAAATGCTGCTGGAGGGGGGGGGGGGGGGGGCATGAGACAGGGAGAGAGAGAGAGAGAGAGAGAGAGAGAGAGAGAGAGAGTGGGGTGTGTGTGATAGAGTGATGAGCTCTCTATCTATCTGTGGGGTTAATTCTGACTTGGCAGCCTTTCAGAGTAAAAGTGGAACAGCTGACCCGGTGGCCAGTGGCAAAAAGTGAAAATTGACTGGCAGCATTGAGCACAGTTATTATTACAGACCTGCTGAGTGTGTGTGTGTGTGTGTGTGTGTGTGTGTGTGTGTGTGTGTGTGTGTGTGTGTGTGTGTGTGTGTGTGTGTGTGTGTAGGCTCGTACGTACATATATGTTTATAACTATATGAGTGCATATCATTTCACACAGTTCTCACCATATAGGAAAGCAGCTGTTCATCACATATGTATCTATAGGTGTGATGCAGTGGTGTCAGTGTGGCTGTCACATCCAGGATGCTCGTGTGTCTGTGTTCAGGTTCAGTCATTTGCAGTCTTTTAATATGAATCCACATGTTCACATTAATGTAACACCTACATATGATGTGTTCACAGAGAAAGAAGCCACTAACGGAGCTAACTGAAGCTTTAACTATCTGTTTTTAAATGTAATATATAGAGTTGTATAGGGACAGAATGTAAGATAAAGTCTTTAATTCTTCCATCTTTTAAGTTTATGACTTTATTTGGAATGTGTTTATGTTTGGAGCTCGAGCTTAAAGGTCACTTCTAGCTACAAATGTTACTTATGTGACTTTCACAGTAAATGCAACAGTAGAAGGAGGAAGATCTCTTTATGCTTCATGTCGTATCAACACTTTAAAATCCAGCTTCAAATAAAACAAACTAAAAAAGAAACATTTGCAATAAAAATGTGTTTGTTTACATGAAGAAACATGAGAAACATAACTACTTTCTTTATAGATTCAAACTGAATATTCTGCATGAAGAAGATACACATTTAAACAACTACACAGAATAAGTTTCACAGCTCTCCATATACTGCAGGGTAGACTTTAAACTTTATTATCCCACTCTTCCTCTGCCTTTTCTGCATCTCGTGTAATTTCCAACAGCTCCGGTAGAAGGCGCAAATGATTAAGCATTAATGTGTGTGAGAGGCGAGAGCAGCTCAGTTAACATTTGGGCCAAACAGCCGGATCCACCAGAAGAGAAAACTCCCAGAGGAACAGCGACAAAAGAAACGCAACTGAATTCATGCATTCAAATTAATTTCGCGATACATTATATTATGTCCAGTATATGCTTTTACACCATCAAACACAGGTCATAGTATTTACCTGGTAGTTTTCAGTGACATGTAATTATACTACCGAGATATTGGAGCCTTTTTTTTTTTTAAACATCAAACTTTATTTAAAAAAACCCCGCCTCATTATACTTTCACAATAATTTGAGACACATTAAAATGATGTCAACCTTTACAACTTAGTAATAGTTTGTTAACGATTATGGAGAATCAGAGTATAATACGTGCCTTCCTCATATGACACTGGATTCTACCTTATAGCTCATTACACTAAAATAAATCATTTGCTTGTACAAAAGCTCGAGCGTCTTTTTCTGACTGAATAATTTCAGCCCGGAGCTCCCAGCGCCTAAACGCACCCTTAATAAATCCGGCTGGATATTCTGACAGGCGATAATATACTAGTAGTTTCATATAATTAGATGAGCTGTGAAAACTTTGCAGCAGGTCTATCTGTCTGCCCGTGTGCTGCAGCGGTGACACAAAGCAGAGAGGCTCGGTGGCCTTTGCAGATCCCAACACGTCCGGGCGCAGAGCTGCGGGGCTGCACAAAGTTTGACCTCAGTTTGACTCCTCGGGCTGCCAGTTGCTCCTTGTTTCTTCAAACAGCTACAGACACACCGAACTAACAAAGCCTCGGACTGTCATTCTCTGACCTGGAGATGTCGTCTATTTTTATTTATTTTACTCAAAACTGCTCGTATGAAAATTAATATTCAAATGTGCATTATTTATTTCAACATTATCTGAAGTAAAAAACAACAGGTACCGGACTTAAAATAGAAATATGTAACATTGGAGGAATACACAGCTTAGACTTTGTGTTTTTGAAACTTACATAAAGGCTGCAACTTGTCTTTGTCTCCAAACGGCACAAGTCGCGGCGCACAGGCCGTCTAATAACACGTCCATTTGTTTCGGCAGTCAAACATGCTGTCAATTTACATTCAGCCGTTTGAAAGTAATACCTGCTGATTTTATTGGAACGACTGAAAGCATTACCGTCATCGCAAAGCGGATTAAACAGAAATGACGGTATTTGCCCCCCTGCTCTCTTTCAGGATGCCAAAATGCGCTGACCCTCACGAAAGAGCAACTCCAGGAGAGAAAGTGGAGCTCCAGTTTGCTTTTATAGACGCTAATTGAAGTAGCTTAATTGCTTTATAATGCCATTGTAGTTATTTTACAGTGGTCGGGCGCTGATGTGGTCTCCTTTCATGTAAATGTAGCTTTGCTTTTTCTCACTGACCCTCTAAAATTTAGTGTGCCTTGTGGTGTAGTGAGCTATATAATCCTGTTTACGTTTCCCTAAACCCACAGATTTATCTGAAAGTGAATTTAAACAGCAGCTTCTTCTTTAATTAAAACATAACTTCCCTCTAAGAAAATATCAGTGAACATAATAAGCTTTTTAATTATTTAATATGCCGTAAAAATAAAAATAAGAATGAGAAAATGAGAGCATCTACTCACCAATAAATAATTGAAATAACAAACTCGACGAGCACGTGTCAACCCAGTTTATTATTTGATCCGGTATCTCTGTGCGTAAAAGTCCGTGCGTCCTGTGCGGCTTCGTGGCTCCTCTGCTGTCCGCGCCCCGGAGCCTCGCTGGCCGGACTGCAGGAGGCTTTGATAGTAATTTTATGCCTGTAAATATGTCTCATCGGATCCCACCTGCTCGGGCTTTACCACAGGAATCACTGCAGAATGTGTGAAGCCGCATTATCATGTTATGACACCATTTCTGGCACCGGGGGCAGATGATCGATGACTGGACGCGCAGCTCGAACAAAAAAAAAAAAAAAAAAAACTTCAAACAGGCTGTCACCGACCAGCAACACCTTATGAGCATAATCAGGAGATAATGTGTCTCTGTTACACACTCTCCATTCACATGTGATGGGCTGAGAAATAAATGAGAAGTTGTGTAAAGCTCCAGTCGATGATCAACATCATGAGGAGAAAAACATCCACAAAAATAAACAAAAATCTTCTTGGATTTCTGGAAATCCTTCAGCGTCTTCGCCTAAAACTCATCTATGTAACTTATCCCGTTTTTATATGACTGCATATCCCATGAAATATATCATTAATATTTAATGCAGATTTTGAGGCAGTTATGCTCTTTTCTTAATTAAAAAAATATTGATAGAGTAAATTAAATAAGATTTGCACGCCTTTATATCCCAGTGACGAATGAAATATAACGAGTTAACGTTGTAAATTCAAACTATTTTGTTAATTTACATCCACGCATTACTCAATGATCTCATTGCTTTTCTTGAAATGACTCGAGAATCTAAGTTTCCTCTCCACAAATTAAAGCTCATCAATATTTGACCAAACTTTTACAACCTCTACACTGCCAACATGAAAGTGAAGTGAACGGTTCATTATAAAGAGACAAAAGTAGAATTAATAACTTCTGTGAGAGAAGAAAGAAGTCAAAATCCTATTCTTAGTGTTCAGTCTGTTTGGTTTTGAGAAGTTTGGTCAAAGTGAGTGCATTTAGAAGTAATGAAGTTAAAGATGTGAACATGTGTGTGTGCGTGCGCGCGCGCGTGTGTGAGAGAGAGACAAAGACAGAGATGTCTTGGTCTATAAATATTTAGAAAATATTCTGTATTTTGGTGAATTTACATCCCGTAGAAACTGACAGAAAACACAAAGTGTGTGTTTTCTATTCACCGACAATGTTTTGTTTTGTGCCTCCTTGCAAATGTGGCCTAAAACCGATCAATCAGCCCCGGATCGATGATGTGGGGAGCCAATAGGGGGCTCCCATCCCTGAGCCTCTCTGCCATTGGACAGCCCGGGCAGAATGGAGCGACCCATTCAGCGCTGCTGTGGGGGAGAGGGACGGACGGCATGTGAACTGTTATTTAGACGTGAACGAAGCTTTGCAAAGCTTCTGTAACCTTATAATGACTTATTGCTGCATCCAGTATGAACCCGGAGTCTAAATGTGCACTAATTACTGATTATTCACAGAAAGCATTACATTCTTAAAATGCAATATACATAGTGATCCCAAATTACTTGAAGAAAGTTGTATTTGGTGTCTTTTTAAGGGGAGTTGGCACTTTCACATGCGTTTTATAGGCTGTGTGTGTCCATTATTAATTATGTGTACGTTATTGCAAACGCAGGGAGCAAAGAGACGATGTAAAAGTTGGACATGAGGTCCAAACTGTGCGAGACTGGATGTTTGTCTCCAGCCTGCACTGTGGAAATCATGCAGACATGATGTTGACAGCCTACCAGAAGCTTAACAAAACTGTTCAACTAGTTTTAACTTATTTCTGATGATATGAATTAAAGTAATGATTACAATCATACATCCAGTCCTCACTTACACATCAGACCATACAGGGCTCTTGATAACATACCTGACAATATCTCACATCAGAGTTGGAAGCTGGTTCAATTAGTCGTTAATAATCTGTTTACAAGCAGAGAAGTGGATGTTGTGCGTCAATCCCGAACATACAGACGTTTCAGTTTTTACAAA
Source organism: Cottoperca gobio (assembly GCF_900634415.1). Classification (NCBI taxonomy): domain Eukaryota; kingdom Metazoa; phylum Chordata; class Actinopteri; order Perciformes; family Bovichtidae; genus Cottoperca; species Cottoperca gobio. The sequence continues at coordinate 20,776,914 of NC_041369.1, read as the reverse complement.
CGTCTCCAGACTGAAGATTCAATTCAGTTTATGAGAAGGAGACATGAAGCTGGAGTCAAAGGTGGATATTCGGTGTTTATCCCCGTGTTGTTCCAGCTCGCTGTGCGGCTGGCTGGTCTCGCAGGGTCCTCCCACCCCCCCTCCTCTCCGCACGACTTGCTGCAGCCCGGTGCGTTGTGTAAGACGCGACCTGTTATGGCCACCACTACTTCCGGGTTTCAGCAGTCTGGTCCAGATCCTCCGCTCCTCCTCAGCTCAACACACACATCCATTGTACACAAACGGGCAGGCGGCTCACCCATACACACGCACTCACACACATACAGACACATACACACATATATATACGCACACACGCACAGCATCGATCGTGGCTCCTTTAAGAAAGCCTAAGCCAGAATTATCACCCCACCTCCTCTTGATCTCCTCTAGACGCTTTTGCATAAGAAAATCAAGCCGGGAGCCGAGAGTGATCAAAGAAAACGAGAGGAGAGCTGCTTCATTTTTTAACTGTGATTGTGACCATTAACATTTAGGTGGTGCCGATCCCGTGGAGACGCGCGTCGGACCATCATTCATCCGGTACTTTTGACAAGCCCTCGCGTTTTGACTGACAGGCGGAGTGGCAAAAAGCCATGAGAGTCGCCAGTTTTGTTTGAGGGGCTATTTTATTTTCATCCTGGTTTTGGAAAAGGAGCCTGGCGCCGCTGCCCCGAGGATAGCCGAGGACTTATTCGCCGCGCCTGGGCTAAACTTGCGCAGACAGCGGGGGCTGGCTTCACCGTTCCGTGGAAAAACAGGCATACGGGATTTTGGCTGAAACATCTTCCCATTTATTTGGATTTTCTTTCTTCATTTCGTCTCCACCCTGGCCTCAGAGGGGATTTATCTAAACTGAAAGGACGACAAGGGAGTCAGGAGGGTTATGGCGCAACGGGTACGTAGGGCAATCCCCCCTAAAAAGTTTCTCTAAGTCTGCTGTGTTGAATGCAATCCTGCACTGTAACGTGGCTTAATGACACACATACCCGCGCGGACACACACTCGCGGCGAAAGTTTCTGTCGTCTTTCTGACACATGGGGACACAATTTCATTTTTGCCGTCTTTTGGCACGGTATTACGCACGGCCGCACTCGTTTGCTCCAGAAACCGGCCCACTGAGGGACATTGGAAGCGTGATCATATCTCACATCGGTTATGTTTTTTAGATTAGTTATGACAGGCCAGTTACTGGAAGCGAAATGGGGGAGGGCAGAGAGGCAAAACAAATCTCCACTTTTCTCCTCAGACTGTTTCGTCATTATTTCATATTGACTGGAGCATTTCTGAACAAAACAAAAATCCTTATTTCACCGTCAGTTCTGCTTCATCGCTCGACTTTACACCGCACAAAAAAACTGTGCTAAAAACATGCAATATCAGCATAATGCCAGGGATGCAGTTTTTAGTAATGAGGTGATGACAAACGCTTTGATTCATACACTCCAGAACTGCTTCAGAACAGCGGCTGGGATCTTCACACGGATAGTAAACAGTGTAAAAGCAGAGATGTTAGGGACACACTGGACACATTTAGCTGCTTAGTTTGGCACTAGAGCTGCACCACGCTGGGGTTTGCACCTCTTTGCCTTTAGGGTCGAAATGCTCAGCTTTAAGTGATAATGCGTTTTAGTCTTTCCCCGGCACTTGTGGGTCACTTCTAAAGAGCACTATCAATAATGCAAGACTCTTTTTTTTTTTTATCTGCTAAAGAAGCAAACCTCGAAGAGAGCTTTTATTTAGGCTGTTGCATACCTAAATCTACATGTCTGCGTTTCAACACACCAGCCGAGTGTTCAATATCTACCAAACAACAGTGTGAACGCTTCACTACATTATTAAACTGAAAACTTACACTTGGAAAAAGTTTGAATATGCAGTTGCAGTTTAACATCGTGTGGAAAACACAACACGCGTTTACTTTAGTTTGTTGCGTGAACTAATCACAGTGTGTTTGATACATGCTGCACAATTATGGGCCTTTAAAATTAGAAAACACTGCAATTAACAAGTTTAAGACATTTGTTGTTGTATAGAGTGAGAACACAGGGAACAAGAACGGTGGTGTTAAAACTAAGTAATGTCTGATTCGTGATAATAATAATACTAATCATGATAATAGGCTATAACAGCTGTAGATTTACTTTTTGTACTCCCAGTATTTTTGAACATATTGGATAATTCATATGTATTTGAGCTACAAAGGGTCACTGTGGATAAGTTGAAAACAAAACTAGTTTTCACTTCAGAATTAATGCTCTAGCTTTTCCACTGTGAACAATATCCTGCTGAACAAGTCACTTAGACTTCAGTCTTACAAACTTGTTTTCTTGTAAACACGTACAAAATAGAAGCACCGAGGTGAATGTATTTCTCATGGGTCACGAGTGTCAGTATTTTTGAAAGAAAGCTGAAAAAGGGGGCAGCTGCGTGCACTAGTGTCAGGAAACTACTTTGAATTAAGAGAAATGTTGAAACATGTCGACCTGTTCTGGAAATTAAAGAAAGTATTTCGCCGTGTTGCCAGATATTAACTTTACCTTCTTTTTTTTTTGTTGAGGAAAATCAAGACTTCATGTCTCACTTCTACAACTTCAAATAACTTTTATAATATTTCCCTCATTTATGGTTTTATAGCAATGTTTTAACCAGAGATTTGACATATTCCTGTGCATGTATATTCACTGTATGCTCACTCGCGTGTTTGTTGTGTGCAGTACGAAGACTTGCCCCACTACGGGATGGACGGGGTGGGCATCCCGACCACCATGTACGGAGACCCGCACGGCGCCCGGTCCATGCAGGCGGTGCATCTCAACCACGGGCCCCAGCTGCACTCCCACCAGTATCCGCACACCGCCCACACCAACACTATGCCTCCCAGTATGGGCTCCTCTGTTAACGACGCTCTCAAGAGAGATAAAGACGCTATATACGGGTAGGTGCAAGCCTCCGGTCCGCGGGGAAACTCACTCTCTGGCGGGCAGGCGTGCATCCAGGCCTGGAGGGGCCAGCCGGGGTAGGCCAGTGGGTGCAAAGTCAGTCCCGTAGCAAGAAAAACACCGGCTCAATGCTCGGGACGGCCGTGCCTCTCTGTGAAATGTTTCAGCTAAACACTGGAGCACCGAGGCGCTGCAGCCTTTTTGTTTTCTAATTCCCCCACAGTTTAGAAGTCATGTTCACCACGCGCTGAACAAATACTACAGGAGTAATATATAGTTTACTTATGGAGTTTATCTTACAAATGTCCTGCTTTTAAATTCACTGAAAAATGTATTTTGACTCTTAAGAATAATTATGAGACAAAGTCCACCTTAATTAGAGCTTCTAATTTAGTATTATTTTTAAATGTAACTTGCTTAATTTCTTATTAAGTTTCATGGTTTATCATAAGATAAATAATTACCTTCTCTCTTTTAAGCAATTTAATTAATTGTGTGTAATGTGCCAGGCTTCAGCAAATTAAAAATATATCATGTTTAAAGGAAATCCCACATATGCATGTCATTTATTAATTTACAGGAGTTAATTAAAAATTCTAAGCATGATGTCTTCACGGTGGCTAAACATGCCAGTAACAGTTTCTCCATATTACCCCACACTGACATAACTTTCAACACATTACCGGTCTGGACTTATTTACTCTGAGGACTTCAACAATAAATATTCAAGAAGAAATGTGCGCACACATAGTCTCCTTCAGCTTTAAAGGCTCTCCCCCAAACACACACACACACACACACACACACGCCTGGGATCCAAACGGAGACCTGTGCAAGAAATTGTTTGACTGACTCTAAAGCTTTTATGCTATTAGGCGCGCCTAGATTTAATCACAGAGGTCTGCCCGCTGTTTGCAGCCTTTCTCCGAGCCTCTGCATAATATAATAGCATGGGCTGCAGCAGCAGTCCCCATGGGCGAGTTGTTGAAGAGTAGCATGGCTGGCTAAATCTAGCCTGGAGTAGTCTTGACCCCGACGCTGTTCTCTCTGGTGACATTTGCTATTGTGTGTGTTCCCAGGCACCCCCTGTTCCCCTTGCTTGCACTGATTTTTGAGAAATGTGAATTAGCGACTTGCACCCCCAGAGAGCCCGGGGTGGCGGGCGGAGACGTCTGTTCATCGGAATCTTTCAATGAAGACATAGCAGTGTTTGCAAAACAGGTCAGGAAAGTTTGACTTTTTTTAATTTGCATGCTCGGACTGGTTGAGCTCTCACCTGCATGCAGTACGTGTGGAGCTCTTGCTTTGGTGTGTGTGTGTGTGTGTGTGTGAAGTTAATCCTGCATTGAGAGAAGAGAAAATGACATTTAGTTATAAAAAAAAAAAAAGTTATTTAAAATGTTTTAATTGTATACATTGTGTTTGCTGTGCGTAAAGTAGGAATTAATTAAATACACCATTATGACAACACGTGCATGTCATATTTAATCTTATGTTATGTATTGTATTATAACTTTATAATATTTTGTGAAAATGTTTTTGCTTTTAGATTCGGGCAGAAAAGCCTTTATTTTCATCGAATCCAGAATTGGATAATCTGGTAAGAAACTTAAAAATATATCTATGACAAATGAAATGTGCTCGTTTATATTTACTCAGACTATTTTGTAATATAGCAGCTGTAGTTTCCATGTTTGTACCGGGATATTCATATGTGTCAGAGAGCCATGTGGCTCTGAAAAGTCAGGATGGAAGTGATGTTCCTCTTTTTGGGCTGTTTGATTTCATGATAGCCCCCCGTTGTATCTGCAGATGAAGGGCCGCTGTTAGACAGCTGACACAAACCTTTGAACTCCGTCTGGGAAGTTATTCTAGTCATGCTTTTCACTTTGTACAGTTTGATACTTTGAATGGGATGTGAGAGTAACGTTTTCCTCACGAGTAGTTGCTAATAGATCTCTGACTCTGAGGCTTATTGCAGCGCCAGTCTGTACTGTGTGCCTGCTCTCCATATTGCAATAACGTCCAAGTTTAATATCTGTTCCACATAAAATCCATTCATATGAATATTTTCCTCGTCTGCAGTTACTTGTATTGAGAAAAACGTGCCTGTTTAATATCAAGAGATCTGAGCAACTCATTTTTTTTTTATTGTTATTTAAATTTTCAGATGATTCAAGCCATTCAAGTTTTACGATTTCATCTTCTGGAGCTGGAGAAGGTAATATTCTCTCACCATTTCTGTCCAGTGTGCCAGTTCTGGCCTATGGGCTGTATTAGCAAAAAATTATTTTTGCTAGTCGGTTATAATTAGCGTCAAAATCAATCATGGGGCCATTTCTCTTCCGCGTTTAATCACGACGCAAGCTGTTACAACTGGAACGGATATCTCTGTGCCCAAATCACACTGAATGTTTTAATGAAGTTTAATGCTGGCAAAAATTGCATGCAAGGTGAAACATATAGGCGGGTTTTTAGAAATAATTCCTTGTGGAGGGCAAAAGGCCCCATGCAGCCATCTGTGGATAGAGGGAGTAGTGGGTGTAACACTCCGCGTCAGATGGGCGACAGTAGCATGTAAAGTCAACTTTAACATTATGGAACATTACCAAAGCTGTTAAAAGATTTAGTTTTTAAAAGTTGTTTCTCATGTACTGCCCTTGCTCACTTTGTAAATAGGTTGCAAACTGTATACTGTGCAACTATAAAAAAAACATTTAAATGTAAATCAAGTTGAAGGTGGTTTGCTGTTTCTCTCTTATTTCTCATCTGACATTATTACTTCTCGGGCGACACGATGCGCAGCATTGGCAGTGATAATGTAATAAGTCGACGAAATTAAACAGTTTACCTTATATGTCAGTCAAACGGGTCACCCTCCTCTAATGGCCACTACCCTGGGCACTGATGATGAATTTAACACGGGTGTTGAGTGCGTTGTAGCCCCTGAGCCCTCTTGTCACTGTCAATTTTCGACGATATCTCTATTTTGAGAGGAGAAAAAATAAAGTTACTATCACAGTCGGAGCACACTGCCTCAGCACGGCACGGCACGGGGACTGGACACACCTTAGCCTGGCCTGAAGAAGCCCAAAGTGATCTTTTTTTTTAGGTTTTAGAATTTCAAAGCAACGATGAAGCGATATATAAAAAAAAGTTATAGGAGGCTAAATACATATCTAACATTTGAGTTTTTATCATATTTAGTCTAATAACTTACCCCAGTGCCAACATGTTGTCAGTGATTAGTCATGCTTCATGTTAACTCTTTAAAAATATTTAAATATGTTAGATGCAACAACTGTGCTGTGATCTTCGGGTTTGCCAAATTGCCTAAAAAAACCTCTTCGGGGCTCTTTTGCATGTCAAAGGCTGCCATATGTGTGTGTGTGTGTGTGTGTGTGTGTGTGTGTGTGTGTGTGTGTGTGTGTGTGTGTGTGTGTGTGTGTGTGTGAGTGAGTGAGTTGGGGCTGTGTTGTGGTTGCACATGTCACTGTTGTGTGATGATGTCCCTTTTTGGGTGAGTGTGTGACGCCTCTGCCTCCTCTCTCTCTCTCTCTGAAGGTACACGAGCTGTGTGATAACTTCTGTCACCGGTACATCAGCTGCTTGAAAGGCAAGATGCCCATCGACTTGGTCATAGACGACCGAGAGGGCGGGTCCAAATCAGACAGCGAGGAAATCACAAGATCATCAGTGGCCCTTGATCAGGTACATCTCTCTCTCTCTTTCTCTCTGTGTGTGTGTGTGTGTGTGTGTGTGTGTGTGTGTGTGTGTGTGTGTGTGCGTGCGTGTGTGTCTGCGTGTGTGTGTACGTGTGTGTGTTCTCCCTGCTGGCTATTGAGCTATTCTGGGTCACTTCTCCGCTGCGCTGTTATTTGCATATGATTAAGGCTGTTTTACATTCCATCCATCGGAATGAAATTTTTCTGAATAATGTTGCTATTATTGGCCCATTAAGACTTGAACCCGGAACCGACCTGGGAAGATTAGCTCGAAAAAGCATCGCCATAAACTTGACCTGTTTCATGTCGATTTTAATTTAGTGCCTCTCCATTTTTCTCTCTCTTCTCGGTGTCTGTTTGAACCAAAGCGACACGTTATCGCCTCCTCTCTGGTGTCTCGCCCAGGAGAGAGCAGCAGCAGCAGGATGGGCTGCACACTGTGGTTGAGGTGCCTTGCTTTCTCCACTGTGGAGTTCACGGTTCATTACGCGTCTTGTCAGTATTTTCCCTTAGACATGAGTGCACATTGCTTACCGAGAGCCCTCTTCTCTTCCTCCTTTATTTCGCTCAGAGCGCGCAGATTCAGCAGCAATAAGACGGTTTTATTTTCCAAATGCTATAGAAGCAGCGGGTATTAAAGGTAGATTAGGGAGTGTTTCCTTTTGTGCCGATATCAGAGATAACCACAGCCTTCATTATGTGCTCCACTGACTGTTGGTACTCCGGAGACATTGTAGTGTGCGCACAGGCATGACCCTAATGGCCCATACACTGCCGTTAAATAATGATAACAGCAACCAATGATTAGAATTATGCAAATCTGGTGTTTCGGCCATTAATAGCTCGAGTCATTTGTGCAGGAGACAGCGCTGCAGACTGTGACGCCATGTTTCAATAAGTTAAACTATCCCAGAGTTTTAAGGAACGGTTTAGGAGAGTAGCGGCTACAGCCTATGGATACCGATGAGGGAAAAATCAAGTGGCCAAATTAAAGGGATTAGTTGGATAGTCCGACATAAAAAGTAATGAAGCGATTAGGCTAAATAATTTAAATCCGCGGACTTCCATATGGTTGAGTGGCTGGTCTGAGTAGAGAGAGGCAGCCACCGGCTTTTATGTTCTGTGCTGAATGGCAGGACTGGGAGCGGACTGGGGCCCGACTGGGAAACCCCCCACCCCGCCGCGCATGCACTCCTCCATCCCCGGCCCTTATGTCTGATTATGGAAATGAGAAAGATCACCCGGAAGATTATACTTCATTTAATCCAGGAACAGAATTAAATAACACAGACGCCACTTGTGCATTTAAGTGTCTCTTTGAACGGCTTGTTGTATACTCTCGGGGATTCAGTTGTCAAAGTTTTTTTTTTTTTAAATAGATAGGTCATGGAATGAAGCCTTATGCTATATAGATATGGAAATAGAGTGTGTTAAAACCCATGGGTTTCTAGGTATATGAAGAAAATTATGTTGTGCTTGAGGCACTGATGCGGATCTTTAATTGACTGTAAGATGAAGACATGGCCTATTTTAATATAATGATGGTCCCTACATATAGTCAATTCAGGGCAAAACCACATAAGCTTATGTTTACACTGATATGACAGAATACTATAAATGACCTACAGGCAGAGTTTGCTTGCAATGCAGGGAAAACTTTTTGACAGATGTGTAATATTGAGGGATGGGCTGATGTAGTAGGATAACATTCAGACTGTCCACAGCAGCAGGCTGTGTGTAAATGGGCATATCCAAACAGGCAGAGGGTGCATGCCTCTCACTGCTGAATACTCATATTGTCAACCTAATGGCACTTCACTTCATAACTTACTTGCGACTGAATATATATTTTTTGAGTTTTGCCGGCTATTTTTGTGTGACATCTTATCTGCAGTTGTAAGCCGGTGACATCCTTAACGAATTTGCGTTGTGTGTGCATTATCTCTTTCCATATGTATTTTTAATATATGCCCTCGGGCATAAAGTTGAAGTGGACTGGAAAAAAATGCTGAGAATTTGCACAAAAGAACAATGTTAACAAGACGGAGAAAGCAGGCTCATTTATTCATAAACCAATTTATTCCAGTGAGGCGACTGTAGCAGAGGAGGGAAAAAAATGTCAGAGGAAAAAAATACTTTGAATTTATTAAACTCAACAATCCAACAACGCTGACTTTCTTGCTGCATTATGCACCCTTGCGTCATAACAGTAATTTTCTGAATATTCTTTACATGTCTTTACATTGCTTTGTTAGCTAGCCTATGCAGGCAAATATGGAGGGACGCTGAGCGCCCCTTTCAAAAGAAAGCAGAGCATAGCTGAGAGGTGAAAAAGTCAGAGAGGCTCTGCGCTGGCTTGTGAATGCAGCCCAGCCAGTTTGGGCTCACCCTCCTGTGTTTGTGTGTGTCTCTCCGTGACGGTGTCTGTGTGTACGTGCACATGTGCATGAGCTGTGTGCATGCATCTGTCTACAAGTGTATGCATATGTGTATGTCGGTGTGTGTGTTTGTGTGTGTACGCTTCTGTATGCATATGTGTGTTCAGACTGGCCTGATAAATGCAGCTCCCCCCTCAGGTGCTATGTGAGTGGAGTGACTGGTTAGCACCAGTTGGACTTCCTTAACCCTTTCCCTGCCGTTCCCTGGAGAGCTTCCCACCACGTTTGCCTCATTTCTTCACTTGAGCAGCACATATGCAGTCGCCCCGTTAGACATATACGTCCCGCTTTGAGTTCAGCTGTATACAAACATAGAAGACACAATAAAATGTTGAATTTAGCAGAGGCCTTTAATGTGGAGAGGATTGTGTCCACGCTGACTCTGCGTCTGCCTCAGTGCTCGTTGGCAGCAGTCTCTCTGCTGATGGCGTCCCTATTTGCCTGGCACACATGTTTACCTCAGTCTAAAAGAGAAGGGGAGGTATTTCCACGCCGCCGTACGTCATTTGCACAGTTGCCTTTAATTGTGCAGAGAGCACGGGGAGGGGCGCAGCAATTTGCTAATGAACTCCGAGGGCCCGGCTCTCCGCTGTAGAGCAGAACACTACTAATAGTGCTGAGGACTCACTCCAAGTCTCAAGAGCTCCTCTACTTGATTGAGCCATGCAGGCTGAAGTGGAGCTGGAAATAATTGAAATTTCCCTTAAAAATATTCTCCCCCTGCCTTTTCTGTGGACGTGAGAGAGTCCTACATGCTTATCAACACTCCGCAGTTGATCTGTTGAGTTGATTTAGTGAAGAGGTATTTTTATAATAGAGACGCTTTGTGGCACTGACATTTTCTCTCGTGTCGTTGAAATCATGTAAAAAGAATGTGAAATATCCTCCAATCTGAAATAACATCTATACATTTGGATTCCGTCGCTGTTTTACTTTAAGTCCCGCACAATCTTTCCTAAACAAACTCTGCTTGTGTGAGCTTAGTGTTGTGGTCACTGTGTAAGAATTTACTCTTGATAGCGCTATCGCGGTATCTTTTCCCAACAATTGGCACTGTTATGCCATACAAGTGCTGGTTTCCAGGTCAGTGGGACCCAGCAGTGTTGGTTTAGGTAACTCTGGTGGTCAAAGAGTGACCCCTGGCCCCCCTCCCCTCCTAACTCAATGGAAAGCCTGACCGCTGGGGTCAGTCACTATTTTCCTAATCAGTACGCCGCTATCGCTAATCTATCCGCTTCTCGTTGAAGTATGGATCAAGTTACACCCGACTTAACAGGCGCACACACTCTCTTTTTTTCATTCCCCCTCGCTCCTACAGTGGCACGCTGCTGATCGCAATACAAACTTTTGAATCATCGTGGTGATTGTTAGTAATGGCAGCTTTTGTAGTTGAATAGAGGAGAGGTTTGACCCCCACTCACTCCCTCCCTCCTCTACACCCACTCCTCCCTCCCCTCCCCTGAACTCCTTTTTTTTTTTTCCATTGGGGGAGTGAATGCAGGGCGGCTGTTAAGGATTCAACAAGTGATACAAAGAGGCGACCACGTGACTCGTGTGTTTCTTAGCCTCTTCATTATTGTGATGGAATAGCAAGTAGGGGTGATTCTGATTAAGCAAATCAAGGCCAGGCTGACTTCAAAGAGTGTCAGCAGCTTCTTGTATATGTTCGTACATCAACTTTGTTTTGTACTAGTTTCTGGACTTTTTTTTATTTTTTATTAATTGTTTTCCAATCATGCAGTATTGCTGGAAACTAGTGCTCAGTGGAGCCGCACTGTGTCAGAGCTATTCTCTCGTGATAGCCACACAATCACAATTGCAAATAAAGTTCTTGGCTTGTGTCTCGTGTTACTTGTGATAGGCGGCCATCTCTGTCCCAGAGGCCTGCTGTGGTTTCTTTGGCTAAGTAAACAATAACCTGGCTTAACACATGTGTACTTAGCTAATGGAAAGTTCCTCTCCCCCTTAACCCCCTGCGAGCCTCTGACAATGGCCACCGTCACAAACAGCCCGTCTCCAAGGGATCCACCAAGAACTCCCAGCGCAGTGGCTGCGAGTTAAGCTAGGCTAGGCTAATGAAGTAAACCACAGCAAAACATGTCATTAGGAAATTACGCCTGCCTTTTCATTCACAAGCGAATAAAAGAAATATGCTTTGTTTGGGGTTAGATAGCGCAGAGGGGAGAGCACTCCAGTTAATGTTTTTGTTTGGATTTCAGCTCACAGAGAGTAAACAAGGAGTCTGCAGCGAAAAGTGAAGTGGAAGAGGCCACAGAAAAGCAAATCAGTTTGTCAGTTTCTGTGAGTGTCATCTAAATGGACTTTGAAAGCTCTGGTAATTATCTCAAACATGTAATTATCTTTGGTTGTCTCTATGAGGTTAACCCACCCGTTTTAAAAAGCCGATTGAAGAGTACCTGACGGCTATTCGATGTAGCATACTTTACTTACTCAAGAGACCAAATCCAGTTTTCTCCCTCACCCCCTTCAGCAATTATAAGGTTATTTCTTCTTTCTTTGTCTATTGTGAAGAGTTAGGGAGGAAGGGGAGTGCAGAACAGAATGGGAGGGAGGAGGGTCTTTTGCTCTCTCACTCCTTTTTCTTTTTTGTTTGAACCACGCATACCATTATCAGCCCTTCTTTTCATTTTGGAAGCACTAATATTGCAGCGAGGGGAGGAGAGGGGTGGAGAGGGGTGAAGAGAGCAGAGAAAGCGGAGGTAGTTGGGCAAGCACTTGCCTGGCAGGTTATCAGAGAGGCAGATCCTGCTTTATCTAGTCACAGTGGAAAGCAAAGTAAACAAGAGTTTACAATAGCTGGCCTTTCAGCCTCTTTCACTAACAGCTTCCCCAGCAGC